>NC_140250.1:5737374-5814874 GCF_949987555.1 Borostomias antarcticus | reverse complement strand
ATTCTGGCCACGCTCCCATTCAGACTGACTTGCGCCCGGCAGATACTGTATTGGTCGGACCAATCACAACCGTTTATGTAATATGGGGCGGGTTTGATACAACGACTGTATTTGACACGATGATATGACGACTGACCCCCGTTTTGCTGCTCAGATCTGTTGTAGGTCTATCCGATCGTCGATGACAGCCCTTGGAAATCGAAAATGAACTCAGCAGATCTAGACCGTTCGCATTTTTTACGAGTTGGGTCTAGTGAAGCCTGGCTAAGGCCTACCTCCCTGCAGAAACACATTCATAATGTACCATCTCCCCACAGCCCATCCCCCCCGGACCCTACGCCACCCCGCAGAACTACGGAGCCCCCTTCACCCCCGCGCCCCCGGGCGTCCTGCCCCTGGGGGGGGCCAACTACAGCCAGATGCCTCCCGGATCCTTTATATCAGGTTAGTGACCAGACCAAACATCCGTTCATTCATAGACCATGGGTTTCCAGAAAGCACTGGTGAAGAATTCTCAGTTCTCTTCTCAGTTAACTCTATGCACTATATGTACTGAACACTAGAGTATACACTATAGGAACTGAACACTAGAGTGTACACTATAGGAACTGAACACTAGAGTGTGCACTATAGGAACTAAACACTAGAGTATACACTATAGGAACTGAACACTGGAGTACACGCTATAGGAACTGAATGCTAGAGTATACACTATAGGAACTGAACACTGGAGTACACGCTATAGGAACTGAACGCTAGAGTATACACTATAGGAACTGAACACTAGAGTACACACTATAGGAACTAAACACTAGAGTACACACTATAGGAACTGAACACTAGATACACACTATAGGAACTAAACACTAGAGTACACACTATAGGAACTGAACACTAGATACACACTATAGGAACTGAACACTAGACTGTATACTATAGGAACTGAACACTAGAGTACACACTAGGAATTGAACACTAGAGTACACACTATACTGTAGGAACTGAACACTAGAGTATACACTACAGGAACTGAACACTAGAGTATAGGGATGCACCGGTATGAAAATTTTGGGCAATACCGATAACGGATATTAACATTGCTGTTATGGCCGATGACCGATATTTACCAATGTCGATAAGTTTTGTATAAAAATATGTTTCTATGATAATCAAATGTTATACATACTGTACTGAAAAACACATGTAAACACTGTCTCTATTTCCAAAACATTTGGAAAAGCTGATAAATCATGGATTTACCACATTGTTTCCTCTCAAAAACAACACACACGACAGCAGCTAAACAGAAATAATGATCTGTTGTTCACATCTGCCTTGTTTTGCACATCGGACCGATACCCATATATTAAAAATGTATTAACATCGGCCGATACCGATATGATTGCCGATATATCGTGCATCCCTACTAGAGTATACACTATAGGAACTGAACACTAGAGTATACACTATAGGAACTGAACACTAGAGTATACACTATAGGAACTGAACACTAGAGTATACACTATAGGAACTGAACACTAGAGTATCCACTATAGAAATTGAACACTAGAGTATACACAATAGGCACTGTTTCCTTATTAGGACTGAATTGCTCACACTGTGGAAACACCTGATATAAGACAACGTGTCAACCAATGACTGGTAATCCCTCATCTGTAAGACTTTGGGGAGAAAAATGTAGGTGTGCGTGTGCGTGCGTGCGTGCGTGCGTGCGTGTGTGCGCGCGTGTGTGTGTGTGTGTGTGGCTCATGTGAGAAGTGTGATATGCTTGTTCTTTGGAGCTGGTTATTTCTGGTAGAACCACATCAGACAGATGGATGGTGACTGTGGCCACGTCAGAGAGAATGCATTAGTGTGTCGCTGACAGGACGATAAGATATCAGTCTACTAGGACACAGATCCTATCTACAGAGCTGGCTGCAGGCTTTGGCCAGTCACACTGGCGGGTCAAACGCTGAAAATATTCCTCAGATTGTAGCATCTTTATATGGTCATTTGGTTGTACAATATCCAGAAAATATTTGCAGCTGTGCAGAGAAACATTGCAAGGGTTATTATTCTAACCTTTCTATTTGAATAACCTGACAAAGTAAGTTAAGGGTGGCAGTATATCAATGCAGTCGTTTTTATCATGTTGCTCTGATGTTGTTGATAGATGTCCATGTGATATAGATGTTTTTACAACCACAATGTCTGTTTTTAGGCCATATTGAGCAATTTTTTATTTTTATTTTTATCTCAGCCCTTCAGAACTACAGTAAAGTAGTAGGTCTGCTGATCAAATGTACAAGAAAACCGAATAGTCTGAAGAAATCAACTGTTTGTACTCCGGCAGTACTCTGGAGAAATATCAAAAATGTTTCAAGAATATTTGCAGATGTTTGCTTTTCTCTGTACAGGCTGATTAACGCCTCAATCTTTCATTATGTTAAGTGGCTTTTAATTAAAATATTCGAGCTCTTGCCCTATTGTTGGACTCCTCTAGTCTGGAGTATTTCATAGCCCACTGCCAAAAAGTGAATTTATTTTCCCTTAATTATCTGAGTACCAGGATATGTTGGCAAGATACGATGGTGTGTGTGTGTTTGTGTTCCAAGGAGTTTTGATAAACGGTAGATAAACTGGAGATAGACTACTCATAAAACTCAATAGTCCCTACTGGTGTTACCCTGTAAAAACCCTGCGGCACACAGTCTCGCCTGCCTTCAACTCTGTACATCTTTATTTATGTAATTGCACACTCAGACATCTGTCAAAGACAGTATTTTGGGAGATGTAGAGCTTTTTCTGAAAATCTCATTACTGTTAGTTAGTATCTGGAGATGCCAAGAAACATTCAGCCTGGGGACTTTGAACCAAAGGTATTTCGAGAGGACAGCGGCCGCAGGGAGCTCTCTTGTGTAAACGTCTTGTCGTGACTTGTGAATTAGCGGAGGTTGAGGTCAGAGAGCTGAGCAGCTGAGCGTTCAGGAATAGCGTTCAGGCTTCAGACGCTCCCGTTTCCCTGTGGGTGTTGAGTCTGCTGGACCGCGGTGAGCTGAACACAGACGGGCCAGGATCTGAACACTGTCTGAGCGCGGTCTGAACGCGCTGAACTCTGGCAGACTATAAATATTTGGTACACGGGGCCGCGTTTGTGGTCTTGATTAGGGTCGCCGTGGTTTCTGACCCCTTCTTAGAGCGAGCCAAGAGAGACAGAGAGAAATGTGGAGGCTCCAAAAGGGAGGTAAAGAGAGAGAGAGAGAGGGAGAGAAAGAGAGAGAGAGAAAGAGAGAGGAAGAGAGGACAAGTTGAGGCTACAGAAAGGAGGCAGAAGGGGGAAGGGAGAGAAAAAGCAACACGATGGCCAGATTGCGTGACCTCACAACCTCACTTCAACAACAGTCTCCTCCTCCTGCTGCTGGGCTGGCCAGCTCTGTACACACAGAGGCCTCAGAATAAGAGCAGAATGGCCGCCCTGTTTCTCTCCCTCCACGACTAAGAGACGCTCTACCAGCTTCAAGCCAAAGTGAGGTCACGCTTGACTTTCAGAACGCTCCTTTGTCCGCGCCTCTCGGTGTACGTTGACAGCATGCGCCCGGCGTCCACCAACACTCCAACGTATCCCAACGCAGTGCACTCTGGGAAGCGTAACCCCCCCCCCCACCCCCACCCGCGTTGCCCGTCGGTCGCCGTAAACCGCCCATAACAGCGGGGGAGGAAGCATCTCAACGGTTAAGCACGCTAGGGGGGTAAACCACAGGTCAGGCCCGGGGGTGTGTGGAGAGCCAGGGTGTCGTCCGTGCTCCCGCCTGAGCCCCCCACCAACCCCACCCCCCCACCCCTCCTCCTCCTCCTCCTGCTCCTCCTCCTCCTCCTGGCCTCCACTACAGTCTGCCGCTTGTCTGCCCCCACAGAAGCTGCCGGGGGGGCCGCCGCCGCCGCCTGCCTGAAGACCAAGGAGCACGACGTCACGCAGCGCCAGCGCGTGGTGGACCTCTGGAAGGATGGCAAGTCGGAGGGGTCCATCGGGCAGGAGCTGCGGATGCCCAAGTCCACTGTCCACAGCATCATCGTCAAGTACCGACTCAGCAACACGGTGGAGAACTTGCCGCGCAACGGCCGGCCCAAGAAACCCTGAGAGGAACGGAGGGAGAGATGGAGGGATGGACGGAGGGAGAGATGGAGGGATGGACGGAGGGATAAGGAAGAAGAGGACGGATGGGGGGGGAGATGGACAGAGGGATGGATGGATACCAAAGAGGACAGAGGGGATGGAAAGATGGGGGGAGACCGGTGGGAGTCCAGAAGAAGAGAAGGAGGAAGAGAAGAAGAGAGAAGACACCGCACTTTGAAGTCAAACGTGGACCACGTTGGAATGAACCGTCAGAGAGAGAGAGGGGGGGGGGGGGGGGAGAGAGAGAGAGAGGGAGGGAGGGAGAGGACGAAGAGACAGGAGACAAAAGAGGAGAGAGGGATGAGGGATGAATCTCAACAGGAGGGAAGAAGTGACTCGGCACTTTGAAGTAAAACCGTGGACTCTGGAGAATGTAAAGAACAAATGACACACACGCGCACACACACACACACACACACACACACACAGGAGGCCCCACTCGGAGGAGAAGAGAGAAAAACAAGGATGGCGGACTGTGAAAACGTGTGGACGATGGAGAGAGATGTCAAAGGGAGGAGGAGGGAGAGGTGAGAAGGTGACGGAGACATCAAACACGGGAGAGAGAGAGAGAGAGAGAGAGAGAGAGGGGGGCAACCTGTCTGACCACTTCAGGGAGGACAAGACATTTTATGTGCAGAGAGAGAGAGAGAGAAGGAGGGAGGGAGGGAGATGGCAGCTGCAGGACCAAATATCTGACTTCTGGGGGAGAGCTGTTGGCCAGGAGAACAAACGCAGCGCGAGCCGCAGCAGAGACAGACGGAGCATGTTAATATAATCAAGAAAGAGCGGCTTCAAGAATGTAGGTATGAAGGCTGCGAGAGAGAAAATGCAACGAAAGAAAGGAGGGATTTTGACCTTCTTTATTCCTCCCGTTCCCTCCTCGGAGAACGTTCTGGCCAGGTTCTCTCTCTCCGTTCTCCCACTCTGCCCCGGGAGAGAGTTCCCTCCGGAACCGTTTTTTATCCGCTCCCTTGTCCGTCGTTCCTGGGCCTCGTGCTCTCTTCATTCCTCCACAATCCCTCTCTCCGTGTTCCAGCTCTCCTCCTCACCGACCCCCCCCCCCCCCCCCTCTGTCTCTCTCTCTTATCCACACACACACACACACACTCTCCAGACCTCACACACACACACACACACACACGACTGAAAAACCTGCAGGAACGTTTCTCCCTACTGTCCTCTGGTCGGCGCTCCGATCCAAACCCAAGTCAGAGTCAAAGATCCTGGATTTTCTCATTTTCAACCAAAAATAGTGTGAAAAATGGGACATCTAAGTATAACCTCACTACTGCGTTTTCTTGGACTCCTACATCCTGGCATTCCAAAGCCCGACCAAGCGTGAAGGAAGCACAGACACAAACTGCATCCTGTTTTTGTTTTTTTTATGTTGCCGTTGTTGTTGTAATGAACCAATGAATGGCAGTGTTGGATGGACGATGACCAATGGGAGGAGCCGGTGTTGAGACACTCAGTACTGTATCGCAAATCATATTTACTGTAGCACCTTTTTTGTGGGGTCACTTTAGCCTGGAGGATATTAGAGGGAATATGGGGCAGCATGGGAGGTCTGCAACGTGGATGTGTTGGTATGGAATATCAAGTGTGTGTTTCTGTGTGTGTTTGTGTGTGAGTGTGTGCGAGAGAGAGTGAGTGTGTGTGTGTGTGTGTGTGTGTGTGTATAGCGTGCGTGTGCGTGCGCGTGTGTGTGTGCGCGTGTGTGTGTATGTGTGCGCGTGTGTGTGTATGTGTGCGTGTGCGTGTGTGTGTGTGTATGTGTGCGTGTGTGTGTGTGTGTGTGCGTGTGTGTGTGTGTGTGAAGAGCACTAGCCCTAAGTTGGTATTTCCGGTTCCTGGGAGGATAAACACGGCTGGACTTGTCGGCTCAGATTCCTCCCGGGGTGAAGATGCAGACGGGTCAGGTTGGGTCTGCAGGAGGGAAAGTGAGCACACGACATGCCTACACACACACACTCACTCTCACACACACACACACTCACTCTCACACACACACACACTCACTCTCACACACACACACACACTCACTCTCTCACACACACACACACTCACTCTCACACACACACACACACACACTCACTCTGTCACACACACTCACTCTCTCACACACACACACACACACACACTCACACTCACACACACATACACACTCACTCTCTCACACACATACACACTCACTCTCTCACACACATACACACTCACTCTCTCACACACACACAAACACACACACTCACTCTCACACACACAAACACACACACACACACACATTGATTCATTTGTGTTGGCATACACACACACAACATAGAGATATAAACTCAAAGGTGTGTGGGCATACATACATACATACATACATACATACATACATACGTACGTACATACATACATACATACATACATACAAACATACTGTATATACATACATACTGTACATACATACATACATACATACATACATACATGCATACATACTGTACATACATACATACATATATACATACATACAAACATACTGTATATACATACATACTGTACATACATACATGCATACATACACTGTATGTACTGTACATACAAACATACATACTGTACATACATACATGCATGCATACATACTGTACATACATACATACTGTACATACATACATACATACTGTACATACATGCATACATACTGTACATACATACATATATACATACATACACGGTATGTACATACATACAAACATACATACTGTACATACATACATCTACACATAAATGAGCTACTGTCCTCTCAGGCTGTCCCTCTATCCAGACTTCGACACCATCGGCCTGACAGCGTTCATATTTGGCACATGTATCCACAGGGGTCCCAGACAGACCGTGACAGGGCTGGATTTTATTTTATTTATGTTTTGGCTCATTTTAACATAAAATACTGATCCGAGCCGCCAGCCAATAGAAATACTGCTCTGAATAGAACCCCGCCCCCAGCGTTCCAGCTGCCTTCAACTGCTCCAACAGGTTATCAGAACTACATACATACATACATACATACATACATACATACATACATACATACATACATACATACATACATACATACATACATACATACACTGTATGCATACATACATACACACATACATGAGAGGAGAGAATGAGAGGAGAGAGAGAGAGGAGAGAGAGAGAGAGAGAGCAGGTGGAGAGGAGGAGAGGAGAGATCTAGAGGGGGAGGAGAGGAGAAAGAATGAGAGAGCAGGAGGAGAGAGGGAACGAGAGAGGAGAGGAGGAGAGGGGGGGCTGTAGATATGAGGAGTGCTGAACGTGTGTGTGTGTGTGTGTGTGTGTATGTGTGTGTGGTATTGTAGAACCCAGGAAAAAGGAGCCCTGCGGACTCTAGTAGTAACACCAGCGCTCTGTTACATTCCCTTCACTCCTTCTCTCTCTCTGGTTTCTCTTTCTTCTCTCCTTCCCTCTCTCAATACCTCTCTCCTTCTCTCTCTCCTTCCCTCTCTCCTTCCCTCTCTCCTTCCCTCTCTCAATACCTCTCTCCTTCCCTCTCTCTCCTTCCCTCTCTCAATACCTCTCTCCTTCTCTCTCTCCTTCTCTCTCTCCTTCCCTCTCTCTCCTTCCCTCTCTCAATATCTCTCTCCTTCTCTCTCTCTCCTTCCCTCTCTCAATACCTCTCTCCTTCTCTCTCTCCTTCTTTCTCTCTCCTTCTCTCTCTCTCTTTCCCTCTCTCAATACCTCTCTCCTTCTCTCTCTCTCCTTCTCTCTCCTTCTCTCTCTCCTTCTCTCTCTCACCTTATCTTCTCTTTCGCCAGCTATTTAACTGTATTTGTACAGCCCCTTATCAGATCGTCTCACACACACACACACACACACACACACACACACACACACACAGTCAGTAGACTCTCTCTCTGCTTCCCCTGCAGTGGCCTCCGCTGGCTAGCAGCCAGAAGCCCCCCCCCGCTCTCTCTCTCTCTCTCTGTCCGGCTGAACACACAGACGGCCGCAGCAGCAACCCCCCCCCCCCCCCCCCCCGCGCCGTTAGCCTCACTACTTATCACCGCTTTGATCTGCACCCCGGTGTTATGACAATTTATGCGTCCCCGGGGCGAGGGGCCCCTCGCTGCACACCCTCCCTCCGACAGACACGATCCGTCTGGTTCCTGTTCGCCAGACAGAACTCCGACGACTCCGTCTGTACTCCCACTTTCAGGCGCGGGGGGGTGGGTTGGGGGGGGGGGGGGAATTGGCCGTTAACGTACGGGACGTCTGCTCCGGCGAACGCCGCTTACTCACCGACGCGGTGCGGCTGCAGGGGAGACGGCGAGTGCCCTCTACGTGGGCCTCCCGTGCAAGGAGGCTGGATTCCCCCCCCCCCTCCCCCCCCTTTCCCCCCAATTTCGGGGTGATACGGAGGCGTGTGGTAGCGTGGCGGAGGATACAGCGGGAGCAGCAGAGCCGGGTCTCTGTTTGGATAGTGTGTTCTTACACACATGCCGCCGGGCCTCTGGCGGGCTACTGTGAGGGGGTCTCTGTGTACCCGACTGGAAGCCCCCCCTAATCATCTACTTGGCAAGGTGGAAAACTATACAGTATATCGAGCGCCATTCATTTTACTGGAGGGCTGTGCGTGTCTGTCGTGTGTGTGTGTGTGTGGGCTTGTGTGTGTGTGTGTGTGTGTGTGTGTGTGTGTGTGTGTGTGTGTGTGTGTGTGTGTGTGTAAACTATGCAGCTGTGCAGGTATGCCCATGCCAGCTCCCCATCGTCAAGCGGACCCGTGGTTAGACATCTAAATCGTGCTCCATTAGAGGTTTTTGTATTATTTTCATAACGTTGACATCACATATAGATTAGGATGTTCTGAATGTACTGTACTGTATATGCAAGCTCCATCATTAAAGAGGTTGTTAAACTGGCTGCTTCATAGCGCAACGTGTATCCTCTCTGGAAAGTGTAGTATTTTTGTCCCCTCTCTTTCTCTCTCTCTCTCTCCCTCTCTCTCTCTCTCTCTCTCTCTCTCTCGCTCTCCCTCTATCTCTTTCTCTCTCTCGCTCTCTCTCTCTCTTTCTCTCCCTCTCTCTCCCTCCCTCTCTCTCTTTCTCTCTCTTTCTCTCTCTCTCTCTCTCTCTCTCTCTCTCTCTCCTGCACCTTTAAACAAAGAGGATAATGTGTGAAATTGTGATCATTGAGGACAGTGTTGGATCAGGACAAGGTGCATTTAACCTCTGTTAAGAGTCCATGCAGATGTGTGTGTGTGTGTGTGTGTCCATGCTTATATGTGTGTGTGTGTGTGTGTGTGTGTGTGTGTGTGTGTGTGTGTGTGTGTGTATGTGTGTGTGTGTGTGTGTGTGTGTGTGTCCATGCTGATGTGTGTGTGTGTGTGTGTGTGTGTGTGTGTATGTGTGTGCGTGCGTGTGTCCATGCTGATGTGTGTGTGTGTGTGTGTGTGTGTGTGTCCATGCTGATGTGTGTATGTGTGTGTGTGTGTGTTTGTGTGCATGCTGATGTGTGTGTGTGTCCATGTGATGTGTGTGTGTGTGTGTCCATGCTGATGTGTGTGTGTCTCCATGCTGATGTATGTGTGTGCATGCGTGTGTGTCCATGCTGATGTGTGTGTGTGAGTGTGTGTGTGTGTGTGTGTGTGTGTGTGTGTGTCCATGCTGATGTGTGTGTGTGTGTGTGTGTGTGTGTGTCCATGCTGATGTGTGTGTGTGTGTGTGTGTGTGTGTGTGTGTGTGTGTGTGTGTGTGTGTGCATGCTGATGTGTGGGTGTGTGTCCATGCTGATGTATGTGTGTGCGTGCGTGTGTGTGTCCATGCTGATGTGTGTGTGTGTGTGTGTGTGTGTGTGTGTGTGTGTGTGTGTGTGAGTGTGTGTGTGTGTGTGTCCATGCTGATGTGTGTGTGTGTGTGTGTGTGTCCATGCTGATGTATGTGTGTGCGTGCGTGTGTGTGTCCATGCTGATGTGTGTGTGTGTGTGTGTGTGTGTATCCATGCTGATGTGTGTGTGTGTGTGTGTGTGTGTGTGTGTGTGTGTGTCCATGCTGATGTGTGTGTGTGTGTGTATCCATGCTGATGTGTGTGTGTGTGTGTCCATGCTGATGTGTGTGTGTGTGTGTGTGTCCATGCTGATGTGTGTGTGTGTGTGTGTCTTCTCTCCTCCAGTGCTGAACGGGCCACCCATGTCGGTGAAGAAGGAGCGGGAGGCGGAGCTTCTCCTAAACAGGAGGGAACAGCGCAGCGGAGAGGTCATCTGTATCGACGACTGAACACACACACACTCACACACAGACACACACACAGACACACACTCACACACTCACACACACAGACACACACTCACACACTGACACACAGACACACACTCACACACACTCACACACAGACACACACTCACACACAGACACACACACACACACTCACACACAGACACACACACACTCACTCACGCACTCTCACACACACACATACACACACACACACACTCACGCACACACACGCTCACACACACACATACACACACATACAGTACACGCACACACACACCACACACTCACTCACTCACACATACACACACACAGACACACATACAGACACAAACACACACACACACACACACACACAGTGGAGAGGTCATCTGTATCGACGGCTGAACAACACTCACACACAAATGCACACGCATGCACACACACACACACTCACACACACACTCACAGTGGAGAGGTCATCTGTATCGACAACTGAACAACACACACTCACAGACACGCACACAGTGGAGAGGTCATCTGTATTGACGACTAAACAACACACACACACACACACGGGCGTCAGCTTGACAATGGATAGGCTCATCATACAGTACATACACACATGGTAGTGTCAGTTACTACTTAAAATAGTACCTTGCCACAAAGTCACTTAAAACAAGTTAGACACACTAGATTTAGCAGCCAAGACTTAAACAATAAAGTTAATTTGAGAGCTACTTTTCCATTCAAATTACAATTGAGCATTGCTGGGAGCATTATGGAAATATTCCATCACAATGATAAAGAGTAAGGTGATATTAGGCTCATATGACCCAGTTTCCTCTGTGGAAATGATTAAACTTGTTCGTCAAACCAAGTCTGTGTTAAACCCATAGCAGAGCTGAGACTGATACTCCCTGAGAGAGCAATCACACACACATACACACACTTACACAGTGAACAGGTCATCTGTATCAACGGGTGAACAATACACACACACACACACAGACACACACACACACATACAAGTACTTGTGGTCCACGCTGTCACATAGCCTGTTCTGCTCAATCTCCTATAGTCTGCCTCAAACCAGTATTCTCCTCAAACACAAACACACACACACACAGCCTACTAATTTTAGCGGCCTCCACTTTTAGAACCGTTCCTTGACCTAGAACCGCTCTAACCTCACTCCCTGCCACTCGCAGACACCTAGAACCCACAGCCTCCATTGAGCCCAACCTTTGACCCCTGTCCCTACTTGTTGGTCTCCGGCGACAGGAAGTTGCATGATTTAACGCGTGAAGAGTTTGGCTCCTGGCCCCCACCCTCAGAAGCATGCTATAAGTCACACCGAGGCCACCGTCCCGCCATGGAAGGAAACATCTTGCCGTTCTCAAGCTGTGCCTACAGTACTCCTAGTGCCATTCTTATCTCTGAGGCTCGCCAAAACCAATCATTGTCCCATTTGAGCATGTCAGCTAGAATTCCGGAGGTTCCTGGACACAGGAGAAGCCTTCGGCCTTCCTCCATGTCATGTTGACTCGATGGGAAACAGAAAAAACACTGAAGAGTAAACTGACCGGAGGCGGTATCCCTCACGTTGAAAGTGGTTGCTGGTTTCTGTGAGGCTGTTGAAACCGATATGGGCAGACAGTTGACTTTACGGGATTTGTGGGTTTTTAGGACGTCCGATGCTGGTTCGGAAAAGGCCTCACAACTCAGACACAGCTAACTGCAGTACCCTCGTACGAATGTTCATAACCTTTCATAAGCAAGTCATACAGTGTTATAAAGACCCACTGACTACCCCCCCCCCACCCGTAACCACACTCCTATCCCTCGTACCCCCACCCTTCCTAACCTCCAACTTCTATCCTTTCAATCCTGGTTCCTGTTTGTTTTTTTCAAGTTTCTACATCTTTCTATGAATTCTGTGATATTCTTTGCATATTTAAACTTGGCTCATTCGTGTTTCTTGTGTTCTTACTCTCGTTACTGCAACTATGATTATTATTGTTGATGTTGTTGATGTCCTCGCTGTTACTATGGAAAAGAGCTTTTACCAAATGAGGAATTGAGTTCATAATAAATAAATACCTTTGGCGCACAAAGCACCTCTATACCAGATATCAAATAATCAAATGAGCAAACGAAGAGGTTGAGGTAACTTCGGAAATAGATATACTCCAGAAAACCTTGCTTACATTCTAGATTTTGGGCTTGCGAATAACATATACATAGTCATATTATAGACCTCATATGTAATCCTAAATGCATTCATGAAGAGAGACAACATGAAACACATTATCTAATGCCAGTTAAAGTACATTTATTTACGCTCTGGACGTTGTTACTGAAATTGAGTACATTTTATAATAAAGATGTATTTACAGAATACGCCTTAAACATAGCTGTGTAACTGTAAAGTCAAAAATAATCAGATGTCAATTCTGTAAATGCTAGCTGAAATAGTCCTCTGTTAGTTAGGCCTGGGATTGTTTCAAATAATTAAAGTAATAAATCTAATTTATTTTCCCCTAACCCTGGACATTCAACACTGGTACAAGTGAAGAGTCTGAATGCATTTCACCGATTTACTTTACAAAATAGTGACTGTTTTGCAAATCAGCTAAAATCTTCTGTTGAATCAAGCACTTCTTTTTTCTATTTTCTTTGGTCCTAGTTTCTCAGAGTTTGTGTTTGTTTTTGTTTATCTTGTGTAGCCTACGTTGTGCCGATCAGATGATGAATGGCAGTGAAACATGTCAATAATGATGCATCTCCTTTCTTTCATTTGGGTTTTTTGTTTGTAATAAAATTTACTGAAACTAAAACATAACTCGGTTCGTTATGAATTATTTACCAATGCCAAATGGTTCCTAACATCTACAGGCTAACCAACCGGCATGATACTGTACGTCGACAACCAAGTGCTCCATGTACCAGAGCCACTGATCCGGAGACATCAGTGACATCATCAGTATGGGCGTGGCTCTGTGGCCGCAGGGGACCGACGGTGTGCGTGGGCGCCTCAGCCAGGCGAGACAGTGACGCAGATCAGCTATGGAGACGGATCACCCCCCGCTGTAGAAGCGCGTCACTCACTGGCCGGCAGGGCTGTGTGTGAATCAAAGGTGAGGATGACAGTCGGATACACAGACTGAATCTCGACCGCTTCTGTTCTCAACTCCGTCTGTTCACTAGAGTCGGTGTTTCAGTGATGTCACCGAGACAAACTGGTTTCAGTGATAAATCTTTGATGGAAAAGACATATTGAAATAAGTTTTAGACTTGGACTAAGATATATCTGTACCTGGACTAGGCTAATACCTGGACTAGAATAATACCTGGACTAGGCTGGATCTATCCCTGGACTAGGCTAATGCCTGGACTAGAAGGGATCTATCCCTCGACTAGGCTAATACCAGGACTAGGCTAAGACCTGGAGCTGGACTAGGCTGACTCCTGTGTGAAACTGAAGACAAGGAAACATTTTAAGGGAAAAACGAAAGGTTTAGCATTTTTGGGAAGCGAGTATTGAAAAACAAGCATCGTACACAATAATGTCACAATTTCAAGTCCTCTTTTACACATCTTCATTCTTGCCCTATTTGTATGACTTGTTCACAGACAGACCTCTTTTGTGCAAAATACGGGTTGTGAAGGTGGCAGCACACTGACATTTGAGCGGGAGGGAAGTGTGTGTGGGAGGGAAGCACAAGTCATGTTTTTCCTCAAAGCCTTTCGGCTATTTGGTTCAGGTTCACATTCAGGAAGTGAGAGTTAGGAGAGCTCTCTGTGTGCGTGCGTGTGTGCACGCTCACGCCTGATATTGTGTGTCTTGAGTACTTGCATGTGTGTGTGTGTGTGTGTGTGTGTGTGTGTGTGTGTGTGTGCATGAGTGTGTGTATATGTGTGTGTGTGTGTTGAAGGGCTCTGAAGGGAAACGTGAGGTCTGTAGGGGGGATGTGTGTGTGCGTGTTAAAGGGGAGTGTGAGGTCCGTAGGTGTGTGTGTTAAAGGGGAGTATTAGGTCCGTGGGGAGGGGGGGGGTGCTAAAGGGGAGCATGAGGTCCGTAGGTGTGTGTGTGTGTGTTAAAAGGGAGCATTAGGTCCATAGGGGGGGTTATGTGTGTGTGTGTGTGTGTGTGTGTGTGTGTGTGTGCGTGTGTGTGTGAGTGTGTGTGTGTTAAAGAGGAGTGTGAGGTCCATAGGGGGGGATGTGTATGTGTGTGTGTGTGTGTGTGTGTTAAAGAGGAGTGTGAGGTCCGAAGGGGGGTTGTGTGTGTGTGTGTTAAAGAGGAGTGTGAGGTCCGAAGGGGGGTTGTGTGTTTGTGTGTGTGTGTGTTAAAGAGGAGTGTGAGGTCCGTAGGGGGGTTGTGTGTTTGTGTGTGTGTGTGTGTTAAAGAGGAGTGTGAGGTCCGTAGGGGGGGATGAGGGGATGTGATCCACAGAACGAGGAAGAGGAAATCAGACAGGAAACCGCGTCTACACTGCAATACCACACTTTCCATTTGGGGACTAATAATGATAAATGGATGTTTTGAGATAATAACCATAGTAAGACCACTTCTACTGGGGGAAAAGTGCTGAAAAGAAACCAATGTGGTCCCACACCAACTACATCTGAACAAGAGTGGGAATCCTCCACCTGCTAGAGACCCTCTGTTTGTATACTAGAGATATGACAACAAGCAGCATGGGATGAGTACTGGTTTAGTCATTAAAATATATACAAAACATTCCCTTCAACTGTGCTATTTCTCAATGTCTATCCTCAGCCTTTATGTACATTTAATTATTTGACATACTGAACACATTTTTAATGATAATACATGTATTAACAATAGTTGGATAAGCACAGAGGATACCAGCTGTTTTAAGACAACAATTCAATCTGCAGACCTCTAATGATAAAAATAAAATAAAAAACTAGTCTACTAGATACTACATACTGTATCTGAGGATAGATATACTTCAGGACGCTGAGAAAACAAATGAAAGTTTTACAAATTTGACCCAGGTCTTTGCACTGGTGAGTGCAACTACATTGCATTGCTTGGTATGTTTAACTCTTACAGTTGCTTAATATGTTAAAACTCTAACCTCTTGATGCTCACGAGCCAAAAAGAAAAAGAAATTGTGGATGACATCACGCCAACCGTGCGCCAGGTGTACCAGTTTGTGTTCCACATCACTCAACCTGATTGGAGGAAAGTATTTTTTAAACGGCTGTGATTGGACATCAATTCACGCTACAAATGTTGGATAAGAAAGTAATTCGGATTGTTGATTATTCTTAAACAACGCATGTTGTTTCACCTCAGACCAAAACTGTGAGGATAGAAAATGCTTGTTATTACCCTGTGTAGCATCTTTAAGACTGTTACATATCGATTTCTGATCCTAACAAAAAAAAAAAAACTAAATCATACTAAAGAAAGATGTAAGCGTGGAAAGCACCGGTGAGCTAGCCAGACGCAGGGAGGACTGAGATGCCTGGATGCGCCATGGGGGGGCTCGTCTGAAGAAAACCTAGAGAGACAACAAAACAAATATATCCAGCTCATCCAACATCAACCGCTTGGTTCATCAGGAGGGTTGTATTCTGAGTGGCTAGGTCCGTTTACTGGTGGGCTGACCCCCAAGCCAAGTCCCAGGATTCACAACACCTCAGGGGGTTCCAGACAACAGCGCACCAGAGCTGGAGAAGCTCTCTATCAACAGGTACAGATTCTAAAGAAGATTCCATAATTCCACAAATCAAATTCCAAGTAGAGGTAAAGTTTCTCTAGTCAAAGTCTTGACGCTTTTTAAGTGCATTTAGTACTCTTTACCAGTATTCTTTGAAGTTTTGGTCTCTGAAAAATAAAGTGTCATTCACATCTGACAAGAAGCAATTCATCCTGTGGTTTCATGACCCCTGTCAGTCACTCCACAGTCAATCTCCTGTGTTGCTCTGATACAGGTCCGAGCAGGACGGACGCTCCGTTCGAAGGTTCCTCTGTCAGTTGACCTTGAAGATGCTGAAGTAGTGTTTGCCCGAGTGGTGGAGGCTGAGGGCGGGGCCGGTCTGGACCTGCAGCTCCGCCCCCCGCTCCAGGCGCAGCAGGCCGGACACCTGGCAGGGCTTGAGGAAGTGGAACTGGTGGTAGCCGGCGGCCGGCGTGGTGCCGTAGCCGTCCATGCACTGCAGCTTCTGCAGCCTGCGGCCCCGCACCACCGCCACGTCCAGCTTCACGTACTGAGACAGGTTCTCATTGAACAGAACCTGGGAGGCAGAGGACCAGACACACATAGTCAAGCCAGGACCCTGGTTCAATCACCACAGTTAACATAGTCACACATAGTCAAGCCAGGACCCTGGTTCAAGTACCACAGTTAACACAGTCACACATAGACAGGCCAGGACCCTGGTTCAATAACCACAGTTAACATAGTCACACATAGTCAAGCCAGGACCCTGGTTCAATCACCACAGTTAACACAGTCACACATAGACAGGCCAGGACCCTGGTTCAATAACCACAGTTAACATAATCCCTATTTCTATAAGATGTTCAATGTAAATTTTAGCAATATTAGAAGCCTCCAAAACGATTTTCCATTAACAGAACTATTGTTGCGAGTGAACTCGACGACATAATGCTACGTGTTAGTGCGCATTTCAGTAAGTCGCAAGAGTATTTTCCATCAACAATGTAGCGAATGGAATACAAATATTATCTATTGGGCACAATCAGTTGAGGTGAAGGTCTTTGGTATGCGCAAGACAGAAATCATTTTGCACACTCTATAGATACATTCTGAGCATGCGTAACATTCTTTATTTCGTTCCAACCTTTTTCCATCACATGTCGAATCAACTCTCAATAATCCACCCCTAGCGACCGGATTAAATTAGCGCATCAAAATCTGCGTTTAATCAATGTAATCATTTTGTGATAATTTTGAGCAAATTATCTTCTTAATGGAAAAAAGGCTATAGCCTGACCTATCTCCACTTGGTTTACGCTGTGTCAGCTGGAGAAAGGTCTGGCTGGACTCATTACCATTCTGGGATAAGGGGGGAAAAACGCTGAATTTCTTTAAACCAATCACAGTCATCTTCGTCGGAGTGGAGGTGGTTGTTGTTGTTTCACGTATTCTGGATTGAATCTGATTGGGAGGAACAGATTTCACCGCCACTGATTGGGCAGTAATAAACGAATGACAAGGCTTATCCCCAAAACCTACATCCGTTGAGTTAGTTGACAGTAACGCATGGGAGAAATTGATATAGGCTCTGCCACAAATAGCTTTGGATATTTAGCAGCATTTACAATATTGGCATGTGATGACAGTGCATTGTTTTATAAAAGGTAGGAGGACTGACTGGTAGGGAGGTGGGAGCGACGGGGAATACAGAAAGGGAGCCATTGGGGAGGTGGCGCAGGAGAGGTTAAGAACTACAATTCCCAGTGGCTTACCTGGCAGAAAAGGAAGTAGACTCCGGCTCTCTCCACGGTGAAGGTGCCCGTCTCCTTGGTGTACCTCACAGCCCTGCTGATGTTCAGCTCTTCATCCTCCTTCCATCCCTTTATCACACCCTCCCCTCCCACTGAACACACACATGCACACACACATACACACACACACACATGCACACACATACACAGACATGCACGCAAGCATACGCACGCACGCAAGCATACACACACACGCACACATACACATGCACGCACACGCATGCACGCAAGCAAGCGCACACACACACACACACAAAGGAGTTAACCATGACAGGACCATCAAGAGACTAGCTCAAGTTCCTTAAAAATCGTATTCAATCATGTGTGCCATCATTCACCTTTATAGCGCTCACCTTTCTCATAGGAGTCCTTGGTAACTAGTGGAAAGACAGAGAGGGGAAACTCAATTAAGACTTTACGACTGCGATCTTTTAGGGGTATATATGATTGAAAGCGCTAAAACAGATGCGACGTTATAACGCCGCGCCGACCTGCCAAGCCACTTACTCTCGAAATGAGAAGCCACTTTTCTTCCATATCCATTCCTCATTTTCCCAGTCCCCCCTTGCGAAGGGAAGGAAGACAGAATGTGAGTTACTATGACGGAGGGGGAAAAAATGCAGAGGCCACTTTTTTTTTCTCTTTTTTTCTGTCTTTTTTTTCTGTTTTTTTTTTATCCAAATGAAGATAATATCGTCGGTCACAGCTGTATCTTGGCGGCCATCGTGTATTAGTTTAGCCGTGGTTCGGCTTCCACCTGAATACTTTAACGCTTCGGCCAGATGGAGACGGATCTCCTTTCTCCCGCTACCATATCTTTCCTTCAGGTCTTTTGGTTTGTCAGTCAGTGAGCCGGGTTATTTTCTGTTCTGGCTATATTCAGAACCAGCTGGTTCCAGTCAACTAAAAAACACTGAGAGAGGGGGAGACAGAGTGAGAGATAGAGATGGAGAGAGAGAGAGAGAGAGAGAGAGAGAGATAGAGAGAAAGGGAGATGTTAAGCAGAGCACCGGAGAAGGAATATGAGAAAAGGAGAAAGTTAAGCAGGACTGTACTGTATGAGAGTAAAAGGGGAGTGTGTGTGTGTGTGTGTGTGTGTGTGTGTGTCTGGGTTGTGTCTGTCTGTGTGTGTGTGGAGGGGGGGGGGGGGGGGGGTTGTGTGTGTGTGTTGTGTCTGTGCGTGTGTTGTGTCTGTGTGTGTTGTGTCTGTGTGTGTGTGTAAGAAAGTAAGAAGGAAATATTTTTGCTTTGGCTGCACTCTGACCCAAGTGAGTTGTAAAGACCCCCGTCAGGAGAAAGCAGTATGGAGCACAGAAGGGCTGAAACAAATACAATAAATACAATAAATACAATCCATCTCCAGAAAGTGGGAAGAGGTGAATGGACAGCCTTGTCCTCCCCGAGGTTTGGTTTAGCTCCAGTATCTCGCCTGGAAGGAGATCTCAGACCATGATACTGCAACAATACTGCATATACAAATATTTTCTATATATATACACTGTACATACAATCAGATACTGTATGTTTCAGAATGGAACAGTACAATTTGAGTGGGGCCCCTCTGCTACAATGACAGGTGGGTCACCCCATAGAGGGTTAGGGTTAGCCATGGGTGAGCCTCAAGGATTTGGCCTTTAGGCCTTATATGCAGCTTTTTCCTATATAAGGCTGTCAATCAAACCAGGAGGAACATCCTGTAACTAGGACCATATTTTCAGGATATACGCAACTCAACAAGTATGGGATGCATACTGCGCATATACAGATACTTATTGATATCACAAGTATCCAAATGCTCACAAACTCTAGACTCGCCTAGTTATAAAAGAAAATTCAAGTTTACTATCGGCCATACGAACAATTTCACAACGCATGCCATGCAGTGACGACGCTAGCATAAGCTATATATATTCCACGATGGGTCATCAGAAATGCGTCCTCTTCTTTCACAACAAATGGTGACTGTGCCGGCCGCGTCAGGCGTGAGACGTCTTTCAGGGGCTGGAGTGTGCGACGTGGGCTAGCTCCTCGGGCTAGCTGGGGTTTTTTCTGGGTTCAAGTATGTCCAGGGCAGACCTGTAATTTTTGAATCAGTCATCCAGCTGCCTACCGTTTCCTGTGTCAACTTTTAGCAGCGGGTGCCCGCGAGACCTAACCGAGGAGCCACACCAGCCAAGATTACCCGGGTGGCGTTAAACGCTGTTCCAGGAAGAAGAAAAAAAGAAAAAAAGAACTATATTGTGTCTATTGTGATATTGTTGACTGTGTTGGATGACAGAGGGAGGCTTCTGTGGTAGAGCAATTTGTAACCTCTCCCATTTCCATATTCACACACGCACATACTGTACACACACACACACACACACGCAGTACCGTCTCTCTTCACCCTCTGGCCGACCAGCAACTCTCTCTTTTCCAGGATGAGCTGGACAATGGCCTTTCGCTGAGAATTTACCTGTAACACAAGAGAGAGTGAGAGAGAGAGAGAGAGAGAGAGAGAGAGAGAGAGAGAATGGGAGAGAGAAGGGGGGAGAGGGGAGAGAGAGAAGGGGGAGAGAGAGAGAGAGAGAGAGGGTGAGAGAAGGGGAGAGAGGGAAGACAAGGGGAGAGAGAATACGAGTGGGTGAAAGAAAGACCAGTGAAAGAGGGAGGGAGAGACATGGAGAGAGAGAGAATGAGAGAAGACCATCAAGTTCATCATGCTGAAGTGTATTATGGCGTGAACTTGGCACGCGCAGCATAATTTACACAGTGGGAGATTTCAGCCAACCAAGTAAACAAACAGCGTTCAGAGCCTCTGGTTGCCGCTGAAATGCGAGGCTTATAATAGGTCGGCCACTTCCTCCCAAACCGGTTGCAACACCTAATGCATGTTTTACTGTGTTGCATTCCAGGCATTTCTTAACTCATCTGCGGAGAAAGCAAAGCCGATAAAAGAAGATAAAAAATGATGTGGAATTGTGTCAAGCCAGCAAAAGTTGGTCCAACTTCAGCTGAGGCCTACTGTGTGCCAAAGGGGGCCTATTGTTAGAGATGGGGAGTGAGGGGGGAGCGGGAGGCTGGAGGCCCGTTTGAGCATTAAAACCGTGTGTATTTGGACAGGTGAATACCAGGCCGATGATGGATGAAGAATGATGGCTCCTAGTAGCACCGTTTGTGCAAACACTTGCAGGCTGTTGCATAACAACTTTGAAAGCCGTGTAATCCTGCAATCTAACATCACACCACTGGAAGTGGATAATGTGTTTTGATGATAATGTCTTAATGTATTTGGGAGTCGGTGCTCTGAATCCCTTTCCATGCATCCTTGCAAATTCTTTAGCAGAGTGCACTCTCCAATTTTAGCCTACCTGCAAATAATGGTGGCTTACCATGTTGCAAATCGCTTAACCGCAATTACACTAATGTTTTACGCAGCTCTACGCTTCAGTGCAAAGTCAGTTGGCTATAATGTGAGCTCAAGCCAGGAAGGCAAATAGTTCCAGTAAATTGGCCTAAATTTGTAACACAATTGGCAGTAAAGCGGTTAAAATTGGCAAGAGGACTAGACGCGAAATAAGAAATAACTCAACCGCTTGAGAACACTTATTAGTAAGCAATAAAACAGCCAAAACTGAAAACCAATGGACACTAAGAGAAAAGTGGCTGCTGTTTGTGTGTGGATCTTGGGGGAGCGGGAGGGGGTGCGTTTTTCCATAGACCCCCACGAGGATTCCCGTATTCGGGCACAAAAGTTGCATAACTCGCACATCAATCACAAAGTAACATGCGTAACGTTTACCCTAGATACTGCAATGCATGTGATGTGAGGTGATTTGATAGTGATTTAGAGTGAGAAGATACATACCTGCTCCAGTCGCTCTTGCAGTGTTTTGAAAGACTGGGACAGGTCCCGAGTCTGTCGCCAAGTCCAGGCCGTAAACAGTGCGCTGCAGGCGGCCAGCGACAGAGCCACCACTGCCATGAATGCCCAGACGAAGCGAAGTTTGCGCACTCGTCTCCTCTGCAGAATTCGATGCATGGTCGTGCAGACTGTCCGGTTAATTACCATCACAGACTTTCCAAAATCCCCATTTTAACTTCATCCCCGTTGTAAGTGAATTCCAGGCTATAATCTCGGGCAGGCGCACACAAAGTGGCTATCAATAGATCTGATAGAGAAAAAATCTCTGCGCACTGTTAGGACATCGCATGCCAGTCAAAACCGTCAGGCACCAAAACAATGAAAATGTCCAGCATGCCTCACTTTGTAAAATCAGTAAAACTCCTATCCGTCCCTTTGCAGGTAGCCTATACGACAGAGACAGGAATGTGCATGGTGAGCTTAAATCAACTATCGCATCTTTCTCCCACTTGTTTTCGTTGAGTCGGCTTCCTTTTCGTCTCTTCGCAGCTTATCGTGGGGTCAGTGTTAGTGGAGCAGCCCCAGACCACGTATGACCAGCCACGCTCGCATCAGCCGTCCGGGGGATCTCTCCATGCGCCGACAGGTCAGGGTTAACTAACTATGTTCCTGCTTCACACCCAGGGGCCACTCGCACGTGCTGTACAAAATAATGGAGTAAACACAAATGCACCGAGCCTGCACCTCTCTGCTCTGCTCTGCCTAAAGTAGCCACTGAGCTCCGCCAACTCTCAGCAGAGAGAGAACAGCGCTGTGTCAGTCCACGCATTTATTCGTTTCCAAACGTGACCACGAGGCGGCGCCAGTGTATAGGGTAAAATAAGGTGCTGCCCGCGGGACCCTTCTGACCCGCATACTTTTCAGTGACCTGATGGTGTGTTCATGGATGGAAATAAACTGCCTACAGAACCATGGACATGAACAGGACAAGCAGTAGCCTACCCTAGATTCAATTAAAAACACCTGTCTATAAATAGAAATGTCCCCTTTCACATGTTTGGGGTGATTTCCAACCATTCTCTGTCCCTAGAGAGAGACCAATCAGCAGGGGGCGCTCTCGTACGTCACTCAGAACCAGCGACCCTTCAGACAGTGTCAAAACAGTGAGCATCCAGATGTGACCATCCTGTTAAGACAGTGGCCTAAGCTAGCTCTATGTGAGCAGTGATAAGAGCAGTGATGAGTTTTGTACGGGAGAACAGCTGTCATAGATCAACTTGTCCTGCCAAGCGAGTAGCCCACTCATGTTCCAGGAGCTAGACCAGCTGATGGGAGAGCGGGGAGTAGAGAGAACTCCTGCACCAGTCAAGGTCACTCCCCCCCCACACACACCACAGCACACTGAGGCATGTGAGGCCAGCGCAGGGGCCCTACAAAGGAAAAAGACAGTAACTTCCCAGCGTGCAGAACTGAGAAAAAGGACTTTAAAGTTGCTTGCCGATAGGGCTTTTTGCAGTTACTGTAAAGTCGACCCCATATTTTCTCCAATATACAACACATCAGAGTGAAGATATTTCTCCACATGACACTGTCTTTAATGTGACAAAATGATTATTACAAATTTTCGCAATCCGATCTCACCCATCTGCTTATAAATAATAAAGCATTATGGAACGAGAAGCAGTGGGATGGCACGGATATCGCAACGTCTAGCGGGAGTGGTTAGGCACGATGCACAGTGGAGTGTCGTTACACCCCGCTAGCCGTGGCGATATCCGACTGCGGTCAAGCCAGCCTTCAATTCGGAAATACAAGTCATGTGGGCCACAACCAATTCCCCTTTGCGCAAACATTAGCGTCATTACGGTAAATCGTTTTTTCTCTTGTAATGCTACGTTCACACCGGGCGCGGCGAGAAAATTTGCGCCGCCCAGTTCGCCCCAATCTCGCCGCGGGATCAATAGGCTCTTTGCACAAGCTTCCCTTCTTCCTGAAATTCTACAGGCATATTTATTTCCTGTCCTTTACCATTGGATGGAAGTGATTAATCAGGTGTGCCGCACACCTGATTAAGCCACAGAAACAAGCCAGCCACGCACATAAGCCAGGCTTGACCTGGCCTGGTTTTAATGGGTCCAGCAAAAGTGTATGGTGCAGTTGTGTAGCTCCACTTATGTCAATAGGAGCTAGCCCTGTGGGGCGGAGCTCCAAGAAATAGAATGATGGTTATGTACTGTACTGTAACCCTAGTTCTGAGTGGAGCGGAGCCCCACAGGGTGCAGACTTTGCTGAACCTGCAGTCTGCTCGCTGAAAGTTTCAGCTAGGAGCAGATGTGCAGGGGAAGCCCGCTTATATAGTGGTGCACCGGACCGTTGGACACAGATGCGTGTATGTTTTTTTTCAATTATAGCTAGCTAGGTTTCACAAGCCAATACGCTATAAACAATTAATAGTAGTTAATATACAGTAAGTAAAACTGAATAATAACTAGTTTGATTTTTACCTCTGGCAAGGGAAGTCTATTTCCAGGTCTGTTTATGAAAACAAGGCAATGTACAGGGAAATAGGCCTAAAGGAAAATGGTGATTATAATTTTGTGAGTGCTAAATATGTGTGCTTGCCAATTGTTTATTTGTTTAAATAGCCTATTATTAGATAATATTAGATATTCAATATCCGTCAAAGCCCCTGATTTATTATTAAGCTAATTGCTGCCAGGCATTCAGAGTAGGCTATATGCTGATATTTGCCGACACAACAGACACTGGAAATAACCTATCTAATACTTGGACTGACATCTGTTGTTTTTACATTACATATTTACAGGGAAAATTTTTATTAGAAAATCGTTTGACTGTGTGGCCACCACAACACATTGTACAGGCTATTTCCTTCTAATAAAAAGTTTCAATCAGCTGGCCTTTTTGTTTAGTAAAGTGTTTGATTCATTGATATAAATCCGATAACAAACAAGTCTCATATCAGTTTTCTATAAAATCATGCATTATGTCAAAAGCATGGCACGGTACAGACAGCCACAGGAATAATAGGGAAAAAATATGGGGACAAATCCCTATAACCTCTTGCTAAAATCCCCTAACTCCACATTTTAAATCTGATATTTAAAAAATAAATAAAAGCTTCCCTGGGGGGCATGCCCTCGGACCCCCCAAGGGAGTTTACGTTCACCTTTTTCACCCCTGATGTGTTTGCACCCCTGAATACCACTGCTAGCTTTTTTTTAATCATTGCTTGACAGTGTAAACACTAATCAATTTAGCTAACAGTTTGCTGTCATTGTGCGATAACTGGCGATAGTCTACAGTGTCATTGTTCCTGATATTCCCCTTGTGTCTGGTTTCAGATTGGAACTATATTGAACTCTGGAACACCAAAAGCTTGTCCAGCCCTGCTGAAGCCTCACCAGGTAAAATATGACAACAGGAGAAGTGACATGGTACACATTGGGACTTGAGGTATCCTGGTACACTGTGTGTCATATGTGGGATCTAAACCTTCAACCATCTGCATGGGAACTCAGACCTCTACCATTAAACCTGGGAGGAACTCCTTGAGGGCAGGGGGAGAGATTTTGGCTTTTCAAGTAGCAGGCAGGGTTAACACTAAAGCGCTACAGTGCTACAGGTGCATAGTTCACATGGCAGGTCTGTATTGCCAGATGATAAAGTGGTTGGCTTGATAGGGCCTCCCCCTCTCTTCAAGACAGAGACACTCCCACACACTTGAAGACATCCGTACTTAGCTCACCCCTGTGAACTTCTTCAACCGTTCCAAGAATCTCATTCTAGGATATAAATCATACTGTCGTACAGTAACGGACATTAAAGTTAAAGGTACCTCCTTTTGATATTGGATTAAAATCTTTTGGTTGAATTCAATATCCTAGTCATGTTCCAGACAGTTCGTTATTATGTAAAGGGACTGTGTTTTAGGTGACTTCACTGTGTTTTAGGAGACTTCACTGTTTTATTTCCTCAGGGCTATTCCACCAAGTCAGATAATGACATTTGAGCCAGCAGCGGGTAAAGTAGCT
This sequence comes from Borostomias antarcticus, assembly GCF_949987555.1. Classification (NCBI taxonomy): domain Eukaryota; kingdom Metazoa; phylum Chordata; class Actinopteri; order Stomiiformes; family Stomiidae; genus Borostomias; species Borostomias antarcticus. The sequence continues at coordinate 5,789,030 of NC_140250.1, read as the reverse complement.
AAATATGACTCCTTTATTTCTTCAAACGTGTGTTCTGTCGTACATCACTCACAGTGGTTCTCTATATCGTGAGATAAGTTGGAAAAAGTAATTTCACTCAACCCTTCAGTGCTGCCCATATGTCTTGTAACGGTTCTCATCGTTTGCTCTTTTCCAGTTGACAGTGTCAGGATGGTGTTTGCTAGTGGGGGTGCTGTGGGCCTGGAAGCGCTCTCACTGTGGAGTTGAGAAGGTAGTGTAAGTATCAGATATTCTCTTTGTTACAGTCTCAATAGTGCACTAGACTACATGGTCATCATGGTGTTGTTTTCAACCTTATCTGATGTGCCAGTTGTTTTCTTCACCACTGGGGGGCAGTAACGTACAGGCACAAAACACACAGCCATCCATCCACATGAGCTCTGAACACGTTTTTGACTCTCCTGACTCTGCTGAGTATTCTGTCACTGACATTAGCAGAATGAGTTTACCTGAAGGTGGTTTTGGAAAGGTCAGCTCCCTTTTCATCACAACAGTGCGGTAAAGCGACTGCAGAACCGCACCAGCTGCTCCGATTCTCCGGCCAAACTCCCTCTCCATGGTTCCCTCACTCGTGAACAAGACCCCCAGATACTTGAACTCCTTCACTTGGGGTAAGGACTCATTTCCTACTCGGAGCGGACAGACCACCAGTTTCCTGCTGAGAACCATGGCCTCAGATTTAGAAGTGCCTCATTTAGAATGATTATTGTTTAATAAATCATCATGTCTTTGACGGCTTCTGGAACATCTGTCTGGAATCAATCTATCCTCGTCAGGGGCTCCCGTGTTGAGCGTGAGGGAGGATGAGGTGTGGTTGCCTACCTTCACCACGTGGGGTCTGTCTGACAGGATGTCCAGGATCCATTTGCAGAGGGCGTCGCTTTGCCCCAGGACCCTGAGCTCGGTGTCGAGTCTGGGTCGGGATTATAGTGTTGAAAGCTGAACTGTAGTCAATGAACAGCAGTCTCGCATAATCCAACACGTTTCCTTTACATTCCCACGTTCCATTTACTTCAATGTAGCTACCACTATGGGGGGCTAATATGAAGGCTCAAAAAGCACTGTTAAAGAGAGTGACATACAGCATTTGTAATTGGGAAATTGTAGCACATGAATCTCAACTAAACTAAAAGCGGTTTCTATCTGTTTGGTGGAATGCACTGGAATGGCCTGTGTTGGTGCAGTCGTGGCCCTGTCATGCCAAATAGTGTCCTGTTGCCAAAATGTGTCCAGAGCTAATGCTTTCTAGATCGTGGGATGAATAATGATACAACCATAAAAGCACACAGTTGTAGTGTCGCATCACTTTATTTGACTGTGTATAATGTAAGCATACATTTTGTTCTTGATCAACAAAATTTGAGTGCGAAAAATAATTCACACTACATGTTTTAAAAGGGCATCAAATTGTCAGTCTTAGTCTACTTGCTAGCAGCCAAGGGAGAATAAAAGTAGGACCAAGTATCTGTTCTAAATACCAACCAGAGCAGCTAGACAGAGCTAACAGCAACATTGTAGTGCTCTACAATTACTGAAATGGAACAACACTGATATCACTTGTTCCTGACAAATGTCAACACCAGACAACAAATACCCCAGAAAACACACAAGTAACTTTATCAAGGGGTCGAGGTGAATGACATTATTCACCGACCACAAGGGAATCTAAAAGACTTTGAGTGCACAAGACAAATCTGCACCAGTTTCAAACACATCATGTGGACATATCTAACTGTACCCGTCATTAAAATATAACATTCACATTAGGTCTCCTGCACATGTATCTACTACTACTGTAAGACATGTTTACTACTGTAACAGCTAGATTGACACCACCAATATTGAACTGTTGTGACTCCTGGCATTGTGCCAGTGTACTACTGTAATCTAGACTTGCATCTCTGTGAGAAGAAGAAGGAACAAGTCTAACCTTGGGCTTTTCACAACTCCTGTCCTTAGCCCTGGGTTAAGTGTTTACCCTGGGCTAACTTTGCCCCTTTTCACACACACATTGTTAACCCAGGGTTACCCTAAGCCCATGGCTATACAGTAGCCTACAGTATACTGTAGGATTCACACTGCACTTCTACTAGCCCTGTGTTCAAAGTATTTTGGAACATGCAACTAATGTTTTGATGCTATCCCCGGTTCACATTGGCACCTTTTAGCCCTGCATTTAGTGGATTTTCAGGGGATAACCCTGAAAACTCGGGTTTAACCCTGCTCCGAAGCAGGGCCAGCAAACCCTAGGCTAAAGTCAGGGTTATCCCACTTTGAAATGTGCCAAGATTGTGCCAATGTGAAAGCTTTCCTAGTCTGGGGCTACCAGCTCCCTTAGCCTGTGGCTACCAGCTTTCTTAGCCTGGGTATAACAGATTTCTTAATCTGGGTATAACAGCTTTCTTAGTCTGGATATAACAGCTTTCTTAGCCTGTGGCTAACAGCTTCTTAGCCTGGGTATAACAGCTTTCTTAATCTGGGTATAACAGCTTTCTTAGTCTCGGTATAACAGCTTTCTTAGCCTGGGTATAACAGCTTTCTTAGTCTGGGTATAACAGCTTTCTTAGTCTGGGTCTAACATCTTTCTTAGCCCGGCACTAACAGCTCTCTTAGCCTGGGTCTAACAGCTCCCTTAGCCTGGGTCTAAGACGAGACGGTTCTAAGAATTCATTTAGCCCCGGGCTAAGTGCAGTGTGTGGAAAGTGGAAAGTATTTACACTGGCACAAATATTTGTGGAGGGTATATACACAGTCATCAATCTAATATTGCACACTAATATATAGTAGAGGCTGGTAAGATTGTTAAATGGTCTACTGTAATTTTGTTTTTAGAATTGTTTTTCTTTATTCTGTATATTTTGATGGTGACTGACAATGCAGATCAGATGAGCTTATGTCATGAATATTTAATGACTATTTATTAAAGTTATTGCACGTCATTTAAACCCAATGCAAACAAAAAATGTTAACACATCTTCAGTGCGTAATTGTATAAAACATTTTCACGTTTTCATGAATTAACATGCAAACGAGAACCCTTAACTAAGATTAATCTAATGTGCATGAAGACGCCTGACTGAGCATGCACATTTTTAAAAACCACATTGTGCTCTTTATGACAACATTTGAACAGTACTTATCATCATTATTTGCTATCTACGTCTGACCTGTGCTTGTATCTTTGGCTCCTGAAACCAGTATTGTAATATGTTATATCAATATGTGTCACTATTAGCATAAGTCAGGAGGAGGGGCTATGGGTCACAACACATAACACTGTCAAAACACCATACCATAGCCAGTGCTCATTACAGACTTTTTCTATTGTTCTGACCCTAACCAAATACTTTACAACTGCATTGTACTGTGTATAGTACTGATCTCTCACTACTGTGGATGGGTGTCAGCAATGGTGCGCCGAGGGCACCAAGCCATGTAATCTGCCTAATTAATGTATGTCAAGTCAAAGAGACAAGGAAAGGTGCATATTGGAACTGAGCCAATGAGTGCTTCACAGTCCCTGATCAACCTCTGTCCTGGAAGGGCCAAGAGGTCATGAACCCCGGAGGGGCTGAGAGGAGTTGGAGGTCGGGTGGGGAGGGGGGGTAGGGGGGGTTCTGTGCCCGGAGGGGGTGAGAAGAGTTGGAGGTCGGGGTGTGTGTGGGGTGTTAGGGCTGTGCCAGGTGCTCTAGTTGTTCCCCCTCACAGCACATGCAGTGGTAGCCCAGGTTGGCCGTGGTATCGAAGCAGCCCTGGCTCATGTAGAAGTCCATGGATGGTTTGTTCCAGTCCAGCACGGTGAAGTTCAGCTGGTTGCAGCCTGCGGCCAGGCCCAGCTAGAGAGCCAACGCCACAAACACGGAGAGACACAAACTTGAGGTTTTCACAGATCAGCCACATGGGGAAAGTCATGCTTGGGGCTAAGGGCCAATATGAGCTCAGGTTTTATTAGGTTCCCTGTTAGCTGCGCCAAAGCCAAGGCTATCCATGCTGGGGTCCAGTATACACACAGAGCCATACACACACACACACACACACACACACATATACTGTATACATACACACAGAGCCATATACACACAAATATACACAGCCATACACACACAAATACACACAGAGCCATCCACACACACATACACACGAGCCATACACACACAAATGTACAGAGCCATACACACAAATACACACAGAACCATACAGTACGCACACAGAGCCATACACACACAAATACACACAGAGCATACACACAACAATGCATGCATTTCCGTGCACTTAACAGGAAGTAAATGCTTCAGGACAATTCAAACAAAGCTGTGCACAAAGATAGAAATAACTCTCACATACACTCTCTCTCTCTCACACACACAAACACACACACACACACTCAAACTCACATAAACACAGCTGTCCGGATCACTCACCTGAGCCACTTTGCTCATCAGTGCCTTGCCAATACCTTTACCTGTCAAACCAAGACAGACACACCGTAAATTGTGTGTACAAATACCAATGTCAATGGAAACACGTTGTGTATATCCTAGTAGCATAGGTTATTTCACATTTATATTTCACATTGGAATTATCCTACTTCTTCTTTTGTATAAATGAGCTGAGTGAGAAGTTACAGACAACAGACTAAAGGGCAACTACTGTGTTAGTAAGTAAAAAGATTAAATATGTCTTAATGATACTTAACGACCCTGCGGTCGATCGACACGGTCACGGCTCTTCTCTGTCCTGGTCCTGCAGTGGTGGAATGAACTGCCCACTGACGTCAGATGCCCCATGTATCTACTACTGTCAGGGATGCCCATGTTTCGCCGCAGGCTCAAAACTCACCTCTTCAAGACGAACTACTAGGCTCCCCCGTCTTAAGCACCTATTGTATTTATATTTAGCTACTCTTTCACTTTGGCTTTGTAAGTAGTAAGTAGCCTTGAGAACCAATTGTTCTCGAGCGGCCCATGGCTGGCCTAAATAGCCTAAAATAGCACTAAATTATAATCTCAGTCACTTGTTTAGAAAAGACATACACTTGTGAGCTCTGGTGAGTAGTAGAACATTGACTCCCTATGTTAAATGTGATTATTATAAGTCACTTTGGATAAAAACGTCAGTTAAATGACTAATGTAATGTACAGTAATGGACGAAGTGTAATGGAACTGGATGAGAAGGATATGGCTGACCTCTGAACTCTGGCATCACGTACAGGTCCTCCATGTAGACCGCCCGGCCCTTAAACGAGCTGTAGGAGAAAATGTAGAGGGCGTAGCCCACCTTGGCGTGACCTGCAAGCAGACGGGTACCAGAGGTCATGGCTACACTCACAGTAGTGGACCCACACACACATTTACTTTAAATTCTTTCATATGCTAGATGTATTTTAAACATACTCTTTTGTAGGCTATTCTCACGTATTACAGACACTAGCCCCATGCGTGCACACATACACACACACACACACACACACAATTGGTTCTGAATGTGGAAAACCAGGTGTGTGTGATGGAAGGAAAGTGATACCAGGGCAGCAGTTGAAATGCAAGTCTTTGTTCCGGTGGTCTCATAAAGGAGACTCAGTCTCTTATGCAACCAGCCAGCAGAGAGAGTAGCCAGCGCAGCACTCAACGTGTTTAGGTGACCAAGTGAACTTATTAACACATGAGCCACTCTTGGTTTCACGTCACTGGAAAATGTGACTTCTCCCTGACTGGCATCAGAGCTGACCTCCGGTTTGATTTGGATATCAGTCTTTTGGGAGACTTGTGATGACAATAAAAGACGGCCCCCAATCTCACACAATACCACACAGTCCAGTGTCTCTTTTTCAGGTGTATTCCAAATGAATCTCTCCAACATGGGATTTGAGCCTCAAGCAAAAGCGGTTTATTACAGAAGGTTTGACATACAATAGACAATGGCATGGTCTAATGCACAGATGACCTGTCTGTATGCTGTCTGGACCCAAATCAAAGTATTGGTCTCATTGCAACATTCTTATGTGGTTTGAGTGTCCCCCCTCCCTCGTCTCTTCTCCGATAAGACTGTCTCTGGTCTCTTCTGTGGCCTTGTTTTGGTCAAGTTAACCTACGCCGCCTCGGCGCCCCGGCCTTTATCTCTAACCACAACAATGGTGTTTGGCACAGAGTGTACCAGCCATGGAATGTCTTTATCTCATAAGTCTATGGAAGAGGGACACCGTTTCTTACCGAAAACTCAAGCCGACAGCCATACTCAGAGGTCAATCATCATAATTAGGAAATAGCTAACAGGATCATATTAAAAGGCATTTCTCTGAAAATCAACCATATTCAACACTTGATATTATTTTTTCTTGCTTTTTCATTCACTGCCAGAATTGGTGGAGTTGACGTGGCATTAACCGCTCAGAACAGAACAAAGGAAAGTCGTGGTGGTCTATGGTGTGTGTGTGTGTGTGTGTGTGTGTGTGTGTGTGTGTGTGTGTGTGTGTGTGTGTGTGTGTGTGTGTGTGTTGTAGCGCCCAGGACGTTTGTGTCTGTACGTCACCGCTCACATGGGTAACTAGCATCACGAATATCACGGGGCACACCCCACTTCTTCGGCCGTCCATCCAATCCCCACAGCCCCGCGTACTATAAACCCTGCCTACCGGAAAACATCATGTCTGCTCAGCACCAGCACCCCCATACCAGCAGGACGGACAAACAAAGCTTACCTCTACGATCATATTCAATCGCGACGCATCGGCAGTCAACAAGCTAGCCGGTGTTAGCTGGCTACGCTAGCCAACACCAAACGGAGCCTTGAGCGCCCAACAAAAGACTCCAGACGAGCTGCCTTGACGCCCCTGACTGACTTACGGACATTATTACAAGTAAACGGGAGGGACGGGGATCTGTGGTAAAACCCGGAGTGGACTATATATATACACACATCACGATCCAGTTGGATTATTGTGTGGAAATGGACTCTGGACTCTGATGGACTGAACCCCACACTCGCACCTAACCTCACGCACGCAATGTTGTGTTTCATATGAATATAATGAACATATCATGCAAACTGTCTGTTGTGCTGTTGTGTGGTTATTTCTTGCGGTGTGATGTTCCATATGATATATACTATTACCTGAAGTATTGTATTTGCCTTTTGTAAGGGTTGACCGACTTTATTTGTCAGACTTGACTCTGACTGGCACCCCGGCGAACAACTTAAGAAGGTCTATCCCGTTACAAAATGGCACCCCAGGTGGGACACGAGCTGGGAGAACACAATTAACCCTGGCTGAGGTCTCGTATAACATGATCTGACAAACAAAGGACACCCAAGATCACCCATCAAATAAGAGTATATATAAAAGTGGTTATAAATAAAATCACTTGTAACATAATGAGTGAAGGTGAAATGGCTGACGCATTCGACCTTCTGGATCTATCCTGGGCTGGGCTGCCCCCAGTCTGCCCAGGGGGCCAGTTATTGACACCTCTGGTCCCTACCACACAACCCTACCCCCGCCAAGGGAGCCTGCCCTCTGGTGGTCGAAGACTATGAAGATGAACTGGCGGAGAGAGTGAGGACGAGAGTTCATCTTCATAGTCTTCGGACAGAAAGGCAGCTCGGAACTTCTTCTGGAAGTCTGACCAGGTATGTGTGTTTAAACGAGCCACATCCAGCCAGTCCCTTGCAGTTCCATGTAGGACATTTCTCAAAGTTGCCATCACTTCCTGATCATTCAGTGGGTTTAAGTCCAGGAAATCATTGCATTTCTCCAGATATATCAGAGGGTCCGTTTCATCCCCCATTTTCCCAAAGGTGGGAAAGAGCAGTTTCACAGGGCATTTACCAGGCGCCCGTTTTTTTTTTTTTTTTTTTTTATTTATTTTTTTTTTTTTTTTTCAGGGTGATAGAGAAAGCATCCGGGATTTCGCCTACATGTTTCGCTCCTTGTGCAGGCGGTGGAAGCCAGACCTTGAGGAGGATGCTGTCCTCAAACTGATTTTCAGGAACCTCAATCCTCGGATAGCCAGCCAGCTCCGAGGCAGAGTCACTACAGTGGATGAACTGGTGAGACTGGGTCAACAGCTGGAGAAAGATAAGGCCAGTCAAGTACTGTATGAACAACGTAAAAAACAATCAATGAGACCAATGGAGAAGGTGGATTCACCCAGTACTGATACCCTGCCCCAGAAGAACAAGCCTGCCCCTGTGGTTTACTGTTGGAGATGTAAGGACAGTCATGTTCCTTATTCCTGTCCCAACTACAAACAGTACAGGGATTCCAAGCCCTCTTACCCATCCAATTCGGAGCAACGTAATCAACCTCAGCAGCCCCATAGATCTCAGCCACCCCTGGGTTCTCAGCAGTACCGCCCGCCACCCTCTCACTCTGCTGACCGTCGGGATGCAGCTTCACTGACCGTAGCCCATACGACACCCTCGGCGCCATGCATTACCTCCCCTTCATTTGTGCAGGGTCTGGGGTCTAACGCGTTTCCTGGTCTGAGCTGTGGCTCCACCCTACCCCGGCAGCTGAATGTGACAATATCAGTAAGGAACTGGAGGGGGACTGTGGTTGTGGATACAGGGTCATCATACACTCTGCTCAGTGAGCAATTGTGGATGGCCGCTAAGGCCCCAGATGACAAGCTCACCCCATGGACAGGCAGTCCCCTGTATCTGGCTGACGGGCAGTCTAAGATGCCTCTTGGTTGGGTGGAGTTGGAGCTATGTCTGCAGGATAGAGTCTGGATGATTCCTGTGGTGGTGTTGGATTCCGCGTCCCTCGTCTTTCCTGCTCTGTTGGGGCTGGACTTCATGTATTTCACTGGTATGCTATGGGATGTTGTTGAGGGGCTGTTTTGGTTCAGGGACGATGAGAGGAGGAAGTATCCCTTCAGTGCAGAGTCCTCGCCCAGGGGGGGAGGGGAGGTTGACGACAACTCACTCTCCTTCTTCTCAGTGGAAGCTCCATCAGCCTCTGCACTGACACCTGCTCTGGCCACACGGGAGGACTCCGACTTGTCCCTGAGGGCAATCCAGGAGTCTCATCTGGAGGACCACATGAAACCGCAGTTAAAGACTCTCCTATGCAATAATGCAGATGTGTGCAGAACAACAGTGGGACGTACAGGTCTACTGAAACATCAGATCTTTCTCACCAACCCACATCCCATCCGACAGAAACCCTATCGGGTCTCGCCACCTAAGCTGCAGGTGATGAGGGGGCTCGTGGATGATATGCTGGAGAAAGGGGTTATCGAACCTTCATACTCTGCTTGGGCTTCCCCTGTAGTCCTGATCCCCAAGAAAAACGGTCAAATCAGGTTCTGCGTTGACTACAGAAAGGTGAATGAAAACACTGTCACGGATGCCTACCCTATGCCCACCATCCAGGAGATACTGGACAGCCTTGCAGGTGCTGCCGTCTTTACCTCCCTGGATTTAAATAGCGGGTATTGGCAGGTTGAGATGGACCCAGAGATGCAGGAACTCACTGCCTTCATCTGCCCTCTTGGTCTATTTCAGTTCCGGGTCATGCCATTTGGGCTGAAGAATGCCCCAGCCACCTTCCAGAGGCTTATGGAGAGGGTGCTGGGAGAATTGAAAGGTGTCATCTGTTTCGTCTACCTGGATGACATTATAATTTTCTCCCGGTCCTGGGAGCAGCATCTCTACGACGTTCAGGCTGTCCTCGACCGGCTCCGACTTGCAGGCCTCTCCGTGAACATGAAGAAGAGCAAACTGTTCAGGACCTCTCTGAAGTTTCTGGGACACGTTGTGTCTGCCGCTGGTGTTCATGTTGACCCGGACAAGACTGAAGCTGTGCGCAACTTCCCAGTCCCCACCAACATGAAGGCTTTGCAGAGGTTCCTCGGCATGTCCGGGTGGTATCACCGCTTTGTCCCTAGCTTCTCAGCAATCGCTGAGCCACTCAATGCCCTGAAAAGAAAAGGGGCAAAGTTCGTCTGGTCACCAGCCTGTCAAACTGCCTTTGAGACACTGAAAGGACATCTGATAACTCCACCTGTTCTGGGTCACCCGAACTTCAATGTTCCTTTCGTGGTCTACACCGATGCCAGCGAAATCGGACTCGGCGCAGTATTGGTCCAGAAGTCTGCTGGGACAGAGGAAGTCCTCGCGTTTGCCAGCCGCAGCCTGAACCCTGCTGAGAAGAACTATGCTGCCACCGAGTTGGAATGCCTGGCCGTGGTGTGGGCTTTGGAGAGGTGGAGGCATTATCTGGAAGGCCGCCTGTTCACAGTGGTGACAGACCATGCCTCCCTGCTGTGGGTGTTCAAGACCACCAAACCCAGCTCACGGCTGATCAGATGGGCCCTCAGGCTCCAGGAGTTCACTTTTACAGTGGAATATCGAAAAGGGAAGTACAATACCCTGCCAGATGCCCTTTCTCGAGCTCCGACCGACCAGCCCTCCGTGCCTGTGTGTGCGACCGTCATGTCAGCCGCAGCCAGACCAACAAAAGAATTACCCATTTCCGTCGAGACCCTGTGGAGAGCGCAGCAGGAGGATGAGGAGTGTCAGGCCTTATACCTGAAGGTTATGGAGAATGGCAAGATCAATATTAATGCTAGTACATGCATGGATATAAGAGAGGACCTCATTTACCGGATTGTTACACTTCCTTACAAGACCCAGTATCAGCTATACATACCTGCCGGATTCAGGACACCGCTTCTGGAATACTTCCACCAGGACCCCCTGTCTGGACACCTTGGAAGGCACAAGACCTACCGGAGACTGCAAAACCTGGTCTACTGGCCGAAGCTGAGCTGGGATGTAAGAGAGTATGTACGGAATTGTCAGGTGTGTCAGGCCTACAAGCCGGAGAACAGAAAACAGGCAGGCAAACTTCAGCAGACTCTGGTCCAACGCCCCTGGGAAATGCTGGGGATGGACCCTAATGGGACCATTTCCCAGAAGCTCCAACCAGAATGTCTACCTGCTGGTTTTCGTGGATTACTATACCAGGTGGGTGGAATTATTTCCCTTAAGGACGGCGACTGCGGACAGCGTCTCCCGGGTCCTGGTGAGGGACATCTTCACCCGATGGGGTGTGCCGGACTACCTGCTTTCGGATCGTGGAACACAGTTCGTCTCAGCGGTTTTCCAGGACCTGTGCCAAACCTGGAATGTGGGTCACAGGATGACATCTGCATACCACCCACAAACAAACCTGACAGAGCGAGTGAACCGTACCCTGAAGACCATGATAGCCTCTTATGTGGGCCAACAGCATAGACAGTGGGATAAATACCTCCCTGAGTTCCGGTTTGCCATAAACTCTGCGGTCCAGGAATCCACCGGTGTTTCCCCGGCTGAGCTAAACCTTGGACGTGTACTCAGAGGACCTCTGGACGTCGTGCTGCAGCCTCGAGAGCCTACACCAGGCTCCGCCGTCTACCGCAAGGTCGCCCAGTTTGAGGAGCTAAGTTCCCTGGTTACCAGGAACTTGGACGCTGCGCGACGTCGTCAGAAGAGGAACTATGACAAAGGGAGAAGAGACGGGAAGTTTGCTGAACAGGATCGAGTCTGGGTACGAGCCCATCCCTTCTCCAAAGCAGCTAAGGCCTTCACGGCAAAGCTAGCCCCCAAGTGGCAGGGACCCTATCGTGTGGTGCAGGAGGTTGGGCCTGTTAACTATCAGGTAGTTTTGGAGGAGTCCGGTGAAGACCTGAAAGTCGTACACATTTCCCGCCTGAAGCCCTGCTACCCCACTGCTCAGGACCTTGAGAAGCAGGAACGCCAGCGTGTCCTGGATGTTTTTATGGAGGAGTCTGATGATGAGGACTTCCTCGGCTTCTCTGACGCTGCCTGTTCTGCTCCCAGTGAAGGTAATCCCCTTGAGGAGCAGGAGCGCCGGCGTGTCCTGGATATTTTTATGGAGGAGTCTGATGATGAGGACTTCCTCGGCTTCTCTGATGCTGCCTGTTCTGCACCCGGTGGAGGTGACCCTGGTCCAGAAGAGACAAGACATGATTGTTCCTCAGACTCTGTCCTTGAAGGCCCGGAACACTACAGCGCCTTACCTTTGGTCGGCTTCTGCTAAGGGGGGAGGAGTGTAGCGCCCAGGACGTTTGTGTCTGTACGTCACCGCTCACATGGGTAACTAGCATCACGAATATCACGGGGCACACCCCACTTCTTCGGCCGTCCATCCAATCCCCACAGCCCCGCGTACTATAAACCCTGCCTACCGGAAAACATCATGTCTGCTCAGCACCAGCACCCCCATACCAGCAGGACGGACAAACAAAGCTTACCTCTACGATCATATTCAATCGCGACGCATCGGCAGTCAACAAGCTAGCCGGTGTTAGCTGGCTACGCTAGCCAACACCAAACGGAGCCTTGAGCGCCCAACAAAAGACTCCAGACGAGCTGCCTTGACGCCCCTGACTGACTTACGGACATTACAAGTAAACGGGAGGGACGGGGATCTGTGGTAAAACCCGGAGTGGACTATATATATACACACATCACGATCCAGTTGGATTATTGTGTGGAAATGGACTCTGGACTCTGATGGACTGAACCCCACACTCGCACCTAACCTCACGCACGCAATGTTGTGTTTCATATGAATATAATGAACATATCATGCAAACTGTCTGTTGTGCTGTTGTGTGGTTATTTCTTGCGGTGTGATGTTCCATATGATATATACTATTACCTGAAGTATTGTATTTGCCTTTTGTAAGGGTTGACCGACTTTATTTGTCAGACTTGACTCTGACTGGCACCCCGGCGAACAACTTAAGAAGGTCTATCCCGTTACAGTGTGTGTGTGTGTGTGTGTGTGTGTGGTGCCCTCACCCTCTTTGGTTCTGTGCTGCTCCGGCACCTCTGCGATGATGCCGTGGAAGAAGGGGTTTTTGGAGAACCCGTCCTGCTCCAGATCTGGACAGATGCAAGGCAGAGAACTGTTAATGGAACTCCTCTTTAAAATATCCACATGGCATTTGTGTAATGAAATGTAAACCAACAAAAGTTGAATTTTTAAATTGTTGACAAAATAATAAACAGTTTATTTCTAATCCAAGATTACTTGAGAGTGAAAGATTCACCCAATTTAAATGTATTATAAATACGACATATTATTCTAAATCAACAATAAGCTATTGTGAATAGCTGGGTGTGTAGCGTATCCTACCTCTCTGTGTGATTTTCACTTGATATGACATTTTCTCATATTCAGCCAGTTCCTGTAACAGCATTCATCCAACCATAACTTTGATGGGGTCTATTTGTCAATACCAACAATAGCTTGCTGCTTGAGGGCATGCGAATGTAAACCAGATTATAGACATATGACATTAGCGTTATTACAGGTAGATAAACGACCATCACTCAATGGTTATAGTTAATAAATGTGTGTAAGCCTACACACTCTGTGTTAAATAACATGATGCTCTGACTGTGACAATCAGCCAACCGGGGGAAAAACACTATAAAATAATGCTTGGTTAAAATAGACATTTATTTTGTTATGGTGACGACTGTTCTAAACTAATTAATGTGACGCATATCTTGATGTTAGTCATTTGGAAACGATGTCGTTGTCGTCAATAACAAACACGTGCGTGCATCAGCCCGCGTGCCAGCTGAGCTCACCAAGATCATCCTCGCGACGTCCTTACAGTCCTCCAGCGTGGCAGGGCGGATGGTGAAATCCATGTTGTCAATAACGGCAGTTTACCTTAGATCATTAATTAGATTAAAATTAAGTCTAAAAACAGTGATCTGGAAAAGGGAAAGATGGGGGAGAAAAGCGGCTGTTACATCACAGCTTAGCCCACAGCCCAGCAGCTGATGAGAATTTACAGCGCCCTCCGTGCGTAAGGAGGTGACCGTGGGAAGTCGTTTATTACACCATATTATATTTATTAAATTACACCATAATAATCTGCGGTGGCAAACCTGTCCCTTCGAACATAAAAGGTACATTTTCAATCCCAATGCCAGATGTGATGGTCCGCTGTTGGAGCGCGTGTGCGTACACGCGCGCGTCATGACCGCCATACATTTGCTCGAAGATGCTGACATGTTTAGTCCCCTTTACCGATTCACCCCCCAAATCACTTAAAAACGATCTCATCTACGATCATGGCAAACCTATCCCTTCAAACATATGCTAAAATGTATAGATGCTATAGGCCTACGTTGATCATCCGCTCTTCGAGCGCGGGGGTGATATGATTCATTTACATGACTTCATCTCACTTAATAACCCTTATTATTTGCTAGAAGATGTTGACACTTTTAGATTCCCTTGAAATGGGCTGTAATGACGCACATGTAACCATGTGATCGTGACTTCAGTGCCAGAAATAATCTATAAAGATGATCTCATAGACTTTAATCAACTCGTACCTACATGAGATTGCACCAGTCCTGTTTTGCCAATTCGTAAATTAATATTAAGATACCACGTGTGTTTCTGTAGCTGCTGCTTTACGACCATTTATATAACTTTATATAACCCCTTTGGAAAAAAAACATGGCCAATCATCACCTGCAGGGTTACCAATAGGCCTATCTTAACAGTGTTAAAGTGCTTATTAAATACATATTTATAACAGAATTTAGTATATACATGTTAGTTATGTTGAAGACTTTACACTTTAATAGCATTTAAGTAAAAAAAAAAAAAAAAAAAAAAAACTTTTATGATATAATAAAAAATGTTTTTTGTGTAAAGGGGGCATCTTCCACCACCCGGAGTGCAAGATGCCCCCCATGGAATATTGCCTCACTTGTCATTTTAATCTTAAATAATTAATCATAGAGTGTAAAATGAGTCTCAATCTTATAAAAGTAGTTATTCATATTTTAAAATGTAATTATTTCTTGAAATATATGCATAGGCTACATCCATTTTGGCATAATATTAGGCATTAGAAATGTGGTTTATTCATTAATTTTAATGCAATTTAATGACATTTATAATTAAAAAATGTTGATGAACATACATAATACAATAAATAGATACATAATTTAGTAATAATAACATTATTAATAATAACTATTAATAGGCTAGAGGCCTATTAATTAGATTGGCCTTACTCCTGTGCTACATTTGACATTTTCATTCATACTAACCTACCAAAAGATAAATTCACCAAACGAATGGATTACATTACCTAGAATACCCCTGATAACATGTACAAAACGACTTGTATATACAACTTTCTAAAATCTGATATATGCTTATTTTCTAACAGCAGAAAATTAGGTCAACTTACCTCCAAAACGTTTTTGCTGAATAACTGTCAACTTCTATGTGACAGGTCAAGTATTTGATGTGGTGGCCTGGTGCCATCTGAGAAATGTTTTCGGTTGGAAAATAGCACCCCCTAGCGTTCACAGGGGGAATTACATGGGGGGGGCGTCTTACCCTCGGGGGGCGTCTTTGGGTCCTCTACCCCAGTGAATGTAGACATTGAATTAGGTTTTGTAGCTAAAAATAGTGTAGAGAGATGTGTCCTGGTCGTGGCCAGGGAGCCGGCTGCAGGGCGGGGAGGAAGCCGGCTGTGTGAGGAGGGGGCCCGGGGCCGGCGGCTGGGAGGACCCCGAAGCTCATAATGAACTTTCTTTGCAAGCTTTTCCCTGAAAAAAAAAAGGCCAGCGCTTGTGTCTATTAATAGCTCCTACATTGAAGTAGGAAGCGGGTTGGCTGTAGTCTGACTAACCGCACCTTTCTTTCATTCCACGTAAGCAGGAGCAGCGCTGCCACCCTCTTCATCAGTCTGCCTGCTCTCTGGCGATGACGTGCGCGCTTTTAGGCTATAGACGCGCTCCACGACCCGAGCGATCAGAAATGGAACAGAACGCGGGTGCGAACAGTGAGTAAGACAAGAAAATTGGAGCTTTCAGCAGGATACTAAGTTACTCATGTCGTCTGCGTAATATACGTAGGGCAGCTCCAGCAGGATGAAACAAAACGATACACAGTAGGACTGTGAGAGAAACGTCGAGACATTCAAGGTGATATGGCGAATATTGTTAGTTTCCAACAATGCAGCCATCATCATCACCGTCATCAAAGCCGCATGCCAATCCTTTTTAGCGGTCAATTGATATGTTATCTAAAAATGGCACATTTCCGGGGTGTGATTAAAGTAGCCTATCTATCTATCTATCTATCTATCTATCTATCTATCTATCTATCTATCTATCTATCTATCTATCGGCTAATCAAATACAATGATTTCAACGTAATGGACATATAGGTTATTGCTTTTCCCCGTGTAACGAATATTTGGATCTCTGTTTTATTATAGATATATTATACAAACACACATCATATTATGTTCAATAGCCTACTAAAAACGGATTCCACTAATATTTTGTGTGTACATGGTAGAAGCATTTAGGCTGGACATTTACCTACCCTGAGTGTGTAATATTATTCTCATATTATGTAACCAGGTGATATTAGTAACACCTAATAAACCTTTTGGAAACATTAAATGAAAAGTTCTTTCAAACACTCCAGATCGACTCAATACGCTGCCTTTACTGCACTGGCATTCACACAATCAAGGTACAAACATTACCTGTACTACTGTAGACCTGGCATTCACACAATCAAGTACGCAGTACTACACATTACTAGATGACATAGTGTTATCAAGGTACACAGTACTAGACCTGGCATATGTGTTGCCTGCAAATTGGGGACTTGTTTGAAACAAATTAGGGCCACAGCCACTGATACTGTAAGCTTTCATTCCCATCACTGTTCAATGCAATTTATGGAAATTACATCCATACATTATCAATTTAATTTTCAGTACAGCTTTAGATAAAGGTTTTGAGAGAATTGTCAATAAATACACGTAAATAACATGCAAAAACATGTATTTGATTTCCAAATTTGTTGGTAGACAAATTTTCTTTGTCTACCTACTCTTGATAAAAAATGCTTGACAGTTTGGGAGCCCTTCTTGGCGGAACACAGGAACTGCCTCCTGTTCCTGTTTAGTCTATTCTGTGATTGACTACTGAGCTGAAGGGTATTTTCATTACAAATCTGTCATCACCACCATTACAAAACAACAGTATCTCACAGCAGTACAGTAGACGACGTGCAAGGGACCAGTCTAAACAAAACAGTTACATTACAAGTTTGTTTCCCCGATGAAATCTGCATTCCATTTCCCTAATCCAACCGTCCATTTTGGGACATGCAGTGTGGTTTGGAAGTGGATCAGGGGGTTTTCTGGTCTGGAACACTAAGAGCACAGCCCAGCCCAGTGCATGGGCAGCAGAGCAGCGCTGTGATAAGACTGCTATTCAAGTGGCGAGACGCCTTCTAGTGTGTTTATCTCCAGAGGTTCTGAGCTGCCCTCAAGAGAATTAATTAAAGTAGGCAACCATTATTTTTTCGGCTGTTACATAACTACTCATTCTTCCTCTCTCCCTCTTTCTCTCTCTCTCTCTCTCCTCTCCATACTTGCACTCCCATGTCTTTGGTGTCCACTGTTTGAAAAATACATTGCTTTGCATCACAACTTACAAGCCTTAATAATGACAACTACCATGAACCCATGAACAGTACTGAGGATTAGAGTTCTCAGTGTTCGGTCATGCACTGTCTGGACTCTGGAGCTGACCACAGCAGGCCATATCAGGATGAGGTACTTACACAAGAAGAAGAAAAATGGCCCACTGTGAGAAACACTGGAATGATAACTTCTCAGTTCAAGCTATTAGTAAAAAATAATTTCAGTCATTACTTAGTCAGGTCAGTCTGGGGGGAAAAAAACAGGAAATGAGTTCATCATGAGACTGATGCAACCCCCCGCAAGAGAAACCAGAAAACAGCTGATGAATGAAGTCAAACTCCGCTGCCATGTGCCCACCTTATTAGGACATACAGACAGCATGTGTCACAGCACCAGGCAGGGGCCGAGGCCAGATGTTTATTTAGACCGCCTCCTCTCCTGAGAGTTAGTCATGTGACTCAGGAAGGTCGAAGGTCACGTGCCGTCTGGTCCTGACTTGGGCATCGGCGCCTCAGGGGAAAATTAAACAATAACCCCCGAGTGCCCTTTTGGTAAAGGGGATGACACGGCCGAAACTTAACCCACCGCGGACCTCTGCTTCATAGACATGTGTAACGATGCCAGTATGCCACCAATCAATGGAAATACCTCATAATGACATTTCCAAAAGCTCATCCTATCCTGGATAATCATTGATAACCTTAATAATACTCTGATTATTTCCCTATTACGCGCAACACTAGTCCCTACAGGCCTGGACAGGCTGTCCCACCCACGCTCACACTTGTTTACGGACAACACACACGGACATGCTGTACTTAATATGAACCTGTTGCCTTTGTAAACACCCAACATTGCTTTGTAGATTCTCATAGACAGATACGTCAGCCCAGGTGGTGAGATTTCCCCGAATTAGAAAATGAATAAATCTAGATGAATGTTGATAATATATAAAACTGAATTACTTTCTCACATGTAAGCTTATGGTTCTTGTAGGCCTAAAGGCTTATATGGCTGAATCACATGAAACAGAAGTTATTGCTATTTGTCAGTCGCTGCCTCATCCATAATGAATGGTTAACCAACAGCCACCCGCATTTACAGTAAACCAACAATACACAACCTGGGCCTCATACATCACTCCACTCTGAGCCATAAAATCCTGTTTACTGTAGTTAAAACACAGCAGAGTCTCCTCTCTGTTCCCGTAGGTAAACAGTGCACCGGTCAAGCCTACGGTGAAGGCACGTACAGTGGGTAGGCCCAAACACTCTCAGGCAGGGTGCACATAGGCTAGCAACATCCTGAGGAAACCACTTCTCCTCAGAGCTTTACTGTAAACCATGGCTTCAAAGCGGCCATCTTGGCCAGGGTCCAGAAGCGGTTCTATGGCTAAGTGGAGTTTGAGTCTGGACCAACTACTGATCTGGTTACCATAACGGTGATAAGACCTTTCGGCAAATAATTAGATAACGCTGTCTGGAATGTCCTTTGAATTCTGTGCTACAACAGGAAAACACAACAATAGAATATTCGATAGGACCATTATAACTCCTCCTACATGGTCAGTCCCACAGGGGGGACAAAAAAGAAAAACATTTCCTTCCAAGAGGAGGTTTGGGAATGGGTCTGTTGTTGGTGGGGCTCTGCAGAGAAAGGTGTTGGGCGGGGCGTGTGTTGAGTCTTTTGTCTGTTTGTTGAGGACATCATCTCATCTGTAATATCATCAGCTCGGCTGGCCACAGAGTATTGTAGCTTGTCTACTGAAACCAACTCAGATTAGGTTTTAGGGGCTAATGTGGGGTGCGGTTAAGTGGGTCGTTGGTAGGGGGGCGGGGGTGGGGGTGTCACAGTAAGTGTTCACTCACATACACACACACACACACACACACACACACACTCACAACGCACAAACAGGCACATTTATTAACAGCCAAACGCAGACACAAACACACACACACACCCCCACACACACACAAAAACATGTACTCTAGTGGTCACCTCAGTGTCGATCAGGGTGTACCAAAACAAGCATCCGGAACATGTACTGTATCTGTGTGTGTGGCTAACTTTACCCTCCCAGTAGGGCTAGCCCAGTTTCACTGCTCTCCTGAAAGGGCCCTGGTAATCATCAGAGTCACAGGTTCAAAGCCTGGTTCACTCAATTCACTATCCTGTTTGATCAACGGTGCAGATCTGTAACCAACTTCAAAAACCAGCTCTCCAGCTATACTCTCACTGCCTGCCTTCTCAGACGTTGTTTGTCCCAATAGAAAAGACCTATTGTTTGGTGTGACACTTTTCCATTCACATGTTACAGGATGGCTTCTCTCTATCACAGGATCAGAGCCACCAAAGAGGGTTGGAGGTCAGACAGTGCTTACATAACAGGCCCACTATCAAGGCATCTGGGACTTGACACATATATTTTTACACACACACACATCGTGTACAGAACACCTCCTACGCTTTAGGCTACCTGTCCTCTGCAAACATGCAGGGAATGCATGGCAGTGTTGTGAGCTGGCTGTTTCCACTACTGGTCTTATCCATACTTCCCCTTTTCATCAGTTAGAGAGCTGACAGGGAGGTGTGGTCTGGGTGTGTGTATGTCAGTCAACCACAGATAACAACATCTAATTCAGCAGGTAGTACAGAACGTTTATTTTGTCATATGTCACAGGTACATTGGGATCCTTGTTATCGCTTGTCCTTACCGTATCTTAGCACTAATCAATTCCTCATACCAGTCCGCAGCTAGACATTATGAGGTTCCCAATTGGCAATTTACTACCTTTAGTCTAGCAGTCTGTCAAATAGATCCTCATCTACTTATTCCATCCAATCATGGATGGCTGTGACTGTGTCCGTAATATAGGCAGCGCAAGTAATAAAATTCAAGTAGCCTATGCAGTTGTACAGAGTCAGTTATTTTTCAATTTTTTTTCTCTTACAACACTTAATGAGTCACATCATTAAACAGGACCATTCTGCGTTGTGTAGTTGACAAGACACGATGACTTTGATGATGACATGACATGATGACATGTCTTTGCTTCGATTGCCATTGATTCAGGACACGGCTTCACAATGGGATTTTTTTATAGTGCTACTTTTGTTTGTCCCAATCTACAATCTCATGGTGTTCTCTTTGCAGTGGTGTCCAAACATGTATGTGATGAGAACATGAGATACTGCAGCAGACAGGCTGGTGTGAGGCAGCAGCCTATATTGGATACAATAATATACACGACTTCTTTTAAAAGAGTAGTTTGGTATTTAGCATCATAAGCCCTGTTGTAAGGTTATTTACGATCATATACAAAGGTCCATATACATTTTTTTTTTATATGGACTTTACACTCTATATGCCCATAGAGATCTATTAGGCCTATATGGTTAACTGTGACATGAGCAATGAGCACTAATATCTCAAGAGTGCATAATTTGTCAAAGTTTTTATTTAGATTCATATTAAGAAAACTATTGTCTGTCATGGCAGAAAATCATCTTAGACGTGGCTCAACGATCAACATACTGTACAAAACTCAGACTAAGAGCATACAGTACATATTCCTAAAACCAACACAAATAATTTGGACAGCATAGAATCAAATAAAACATGATAGTTCTGTGTGCAAAGTGCCAGAGTGTGTGTGTAATTAGTTATTTCTCATTGTTTGTTTAAAATGTTTATGGCAGTGAGAATAAATGAGTTTCAGTAAGTGTTTTTCTTGGTCAGGGGGCCTTTATAGCAGCAGTCTGATGGTAGTATCTGGAACGACTTGTGCAGGGGATGACCGTTATATGGACCGTTGTATATAATAGTAAATAACCTTATAACAGGGCTTGTGACTCTAAATAACAAACTACTCCTTTAAGGTTTTTTTTCACTAATAGAGGAAACCTACGCATGCAGAAACTTTACCATTATTTGGTTTTCTGGAACCTTATTGTGAGGTTTTTTTCCACAGCAGTGTGAGTCCAGGGAAACAAACCTTCCATGGTGGTGTCTGCCCAAGGCAGGACGGCTCTGATAAGAGATGGCAACAACAACAGAGGTGGCTGACCTTATTGATGTGACGACCTACAGGTTCCACACAGGTTTCATCACAGACTTTCTAGTCACATAGTGCATAAAGTTACTGTATGAAGTCACATAGTGCATACTGTATCTAGTCACATATCGCAAAGCTTGCCACCACCAGATGGGGCGTTTACAGACCCAGTTCATGTCTGTTTGGCCGGCAGAACTGAGCCGAGAGCGAAGCTAGGTGGGTAGGATGCTACGTAGCGTCACCAGGGCCCAATAATAGCTACTCTGTGTTGGGTGGGTGTGACGTCCAAACTTTAACAGACCCTGGACCCAACCCAGCTGAAACAGGGGTGCTCTGTTCTCCCTGTAACACACACACACACATACACACACACACACACACACACATATGGGACCATTTAATGTTTTCTTGCGCTACTGTTCAAATGCCCCCCAAAATAAACACATGAAAAAGCATTGGGTAAACAGAGTAGAATGATCCTCTTTGGGAACAGGCTGAGTGACGCAATGCTTTACTAACTAGAGGTTTTTTCACATACTCTCAAACAATATTGTCACAGACTAACTAACTACCATGGCCGCACTCCAGTTCTCTGGCCAAAGCTAGTTTAACTGTGACAGTATTGTAAGAAATCACACCCAGGTGGTGAAGTAAGTGGTGCAGGTTTATGAGTAATCTTTACTTCCCTCTAGTGCTGGGGTGCAAAGCCGATGGCACTCTGGGCCGCAGAAGTCAGACAGAACTATAGGAAGTGTGGAAACGTTTTTGGCGTGTGCGCTGGGTGAGCAATTTTCATTGGAATGAATGGGCGGCCATCTTTTAATGCCAGCAGTGCATCCATTTCTCTTTAATACATCCATGTTGAGGGAGAATATCTACCACCATTGCGCTCTGGTAGAGTAGATTTGGTGCGTATTTATAATCCAAAGGAGAATATACTTAAAGGAGTAGTAGTAAGTCTTTGAAATTGAGAGTTTAACATGTTTTTTGAATGATTTTTCAAGGTGCCCACACCCACTATAGCGGGTCTCCGATGGACGAGCTGGCGGACCTCCAGCCGAATCCGTTGGCGGGATCCTGGGCATTTGCACATCGAATGGCAAGCAGACCTCTGGTGGATTATTAGCGCCAGGGACAGCGGTCCGCTAGTAATCCGAAATGCTCCCGCTATTTCTTCACCACCATTCCACCAGTAGTTTATTGTCTATATCCTAGGTCCATTGGCCCTAGGCTTATGGATTTCTATATTGCTAAATTAACTTACTCTGAAATCTTTTGGGGTAACCCTTCCTTTCATAGTCCCCCAATTAATAAACATTTACCTGGTAATACATGCAAAGTATAGCCCAATATATAATGGGTAATTACTGAAACACCTACTGTAGGTATAATTTCAAAACAGGTGTATTTTAAATGTCCAATTACTCCACATTTATTCAATAACTGACATAGCACCACCAGGTAACCACATTTTTACATAACGTCTATAACATCCAGTGACAAACACAAATGACAAATCACAATGCTCATATTTATTACAATTATTTTAATTATATTAATTATAACTGGATCCACTCAGGAATCTGGGAGTGGAACTGAGAACAGGAGGAGTCATCATCATCATCATCATCATCTTCATCCGCTTATCCAGGGTCGGGTCGCGGAGGCAGCAGCTCCAGCAGGGGGCCCCAGACATCCCTTTCCCTAGCAGCATCAACCAGCTCTGCCTGGGGAATCTTTAGCCGCTCACAGGCCAGTGCGGAGATGTAGTCCCGCCACCTAGTCCTGGGTCTACCCCGCGGCCTCCTCCCAGCCGGACACGCCTGGAACACCTCCCTAGGGAGGCGCCCAGGAGGCATCCTCACTAGATGCCCGAACCACCTCAACTGGCTCCTTTCGACACAAAGGAGCAGCGGCTCTACTCCGAGTCTCTCCCGGATGACTGAACTTCTCACCCGATCTCTCAGGGAGACCCCAGCCACCCTCCGGAGAAAACTCATTTCGGCCGCTTGTATCCGTGATCTCGTTCTTTCGGTCATGACCCATCCTTCATGACCATAGGTGAGGGTGGGGACGAAGATAGACCGGTAGATCGAGAGCTTTGCCTTTTGGCTCAGCTCTCTTTTCGTCACAACAGTGCGGTAAAGCGACTGCAGAACCGCACCAGCTGCTCCGATTCTCCGGCCAAACTCCCTCTCCATGGTTCCCTCACTCGTGAACAAGACCCCCAGATACTTGAACTCCTTCACTTGGGGTAAGGACTCATTTCCTACTCGGAGCGGACAGGCCACCGGTTTCCTGCTGAGAACCATGGCCTCAGATTTAGAAGTGCTTATTCTCATCCCAGCCGCTTCACACTCAGTTGCGAACCTATCCAGAGAGTGCTGGAGGTCGCAGGCAGCTGATGCCATCAGGACCACATCATCTGCAAAAAGCAGTGACGTGATCCCCAGCTCACCGAACTGCAAACCCACCTCCCCCCGGCTACGCCTCGATATCCTGTCCATGAAAATCACAAACAGGATTGGTGACAAAGCGCAGCCCTGGCGGAGGCCAACACCCACCGGAAAGGAAGACGACTTACTGCCGAGGACCCGGACACAGCTCTCGCTCTGGGTGTACAGGGATTGGATGGCCCTAAGTAGGGACCCCCTCACCCCATACTCCCGCATAACCCTCCACAAGACCTCTCGGGGGACCCGGTCGTAAGCCTTCTCAAAGTCCACAAAACACATGTAGACAGGTTGGGCAAACTCCCAAGCCCCCTCCAAGATCCTTGCGAGAGTGAAGAGCTGGTCGGTAGTTCCACGACCAGGACGAAATCCGCATTGTTCCTCTTCGATCTGAGGTTCGACTATCGGCCGGACCCTCCTTTCCAGCACCTTGGAGTAAACTTTCCCTGGGAGGCTGAGTAATGTGATGCCTCTATAATTCGCACACACCCTCTGGTCCCCTTTTTTGAATATTGGGACCACCACCCCAGTCTGCCACTCCTTCGGCACTGACCCAGACTTCCACGCAATGTTACAGAGGCGTGTCAACCAAGACAGCCCCTCTACACCCAGCGCCTTCAGCATTTCTGGACGGATCTCATCAGTCCCTGGGGCTCTGCCACTGTGGAGTTGTTTGACTACCTCAGTGACCTCCTCCAAGGACATTGACGACCCCCCATCATCTTCCGGCTCTGCCTCGATCGTAGAGGGTGGATTAGTCGGGTTCAGGAGTTCCTCAAAGTGCTCCTTCCAACGCTCAACAACCTCCTCAGTTGAGGTCAGCAGTGTCCCCTCCTTGCTGTATACAGCTTGGATGGTCCCCCGCTTTCCCTTCCTGAGGTGTCTGATGGTCTTCCAGAAACACTTTGGTGCCGACCGAAAGTCCTTCTCCATGGTTTCTCCGAACTCCTCCCACACCCGCTGCTTTGCCTTGGTCACGGCCGAAGCCGCAGCCCTCCGGGCCAGTCGATACCCTGCAACTGTTTCTGGGGTCTCCCGGGCTAACATAACCCGGAAGGCCTCCTTCTTCAGTCGGACGGCTTCCCTCACCACCGCTGTCCACCACGGTGTCCGAGGGTTACCGCCCCTTGAGGTACCTATGGCCCTCAGGCCACAGCTCCCAGCCGCAGCTTCAGCAATGGAGGCTTTGAACACCGACCACTCATGCTCGATGTCCCCAACCTCCACAGGGATGCCTGAGAAGCTCCGCCAGAGGTGGCAATTGAAATCTCTCCGGACAGGCTCTTCCTCCAGACGTTCCCAGTTCACCCTCACTACACGCTTGGGTTTTCCAGGTCTGTCCAGAAGTTTCCCCCGCCATCGAAACCAGCTCACCACCAGATGGTGATCAGTGGACAGCTCTGCCCCTCTCTTTACCCGAGTGTCCAAAACGCATGGCCTCAGATCAGATGATACGATAACGAAATCGATCATCGACCTTCGGCCTAAGGTGTTCTGATGCCAGGTGTATTTGTGGGCATCCTTGTGTTCGAACATGGTGTTTGTTATGGACAAACCGTGACTAGCACAGAAGTCCAACAACAAAACACCACTCGGGTTCAGATCGTGGTGGCCATGCCAGAACAGGAGGAGTAGAAAACAAAACAGAGTTGCATACACAGAGAAACATAACAGTAAACACAAGTCTAGTATATCAGTGGGATTTATAATTGGTCACTTAATTGGTCACCCAGTTTCTGCAATCAGTTTGACACATCTGCAAAACAGACTGTACATTTCCTTAAAAAAAAAAAAAAAAAAACTTTTTGTTCCCATGGGATCTCTCCCGTCCATCTGAAAAAAGGGGGCAGAGAGTAGAGGAAGAAAGGTTGTGGCTAAAGTTAGGAATCAAACAGGTTCGTCCTCAACCGGGGATTGAACCTCTGATCTCCCGTTAAACGCTTAATCCACTACACTACCGAAGAACTTGAAAGTGGGGGATGTCATAGTGTTTTTGTTCCTATGGAATCTCTCCCGTACTTCTAAAAAAAAATGGGAAAGGAGAGAGAAAGGAGGGAGGGAGGGAGGGAGATGGAAAGGCCGAAAGTAAACGTAGGAATAAACCCACAGGCTAGCAGAGGGTGTGAGTATGGTTTCCCAAAATCGTCCCCACCGGGGCCTTGAACTCTGATATCCTGAGTGGGAGTCCGATGCTTTAACCACTACTCTACTTGTGCAGTGGAGATCAGCAGGTTGATTTTGGTGTCCTTCTTTATTTTGGTGTGCTGGGACTACTGCCTCTTGTGGTGCCAACATAAATATGCAGGTCAACATTCAACTGAGTAAGGGAGGGAGGGAGGGAGTGACAACCTGACAAACGCTATCTATGGTGCGCTGGCTTACAGCCACACACAAAAAGCAAGGCAAATAACCTTTTTCAAATATCTCTCTTTTCTGAATGCGACCCAATCTCTCTCTTACCGTACATCCATGACACACACACACACACAAACACACACACACACACACACGCGTCACCTATAGAAGCGGCTGCACCACTTTGAAAGTGGCCTGTTTGAGAGTGAAATATTATTACAGTCATTCTGAGATGGCCTATGAGATGGCCTATGAGATTATTATAACACA
Organism: Borostomias antarcticus; assembly: GCF_949987555.1. Lineage (NCBI taxonomy): Eukaryota > Metazoa > Chordata > Actinopteri > Stomiiformes > Stomiidae > Borostomias > Borostomias antarcticus. Next base: position 5,762,362 of record NC_140250.1, on the reverse strand, counting down.
ATTGCTGAGTATGAGTGATTACAGTCTGTGTAGCTGTTGATGTTATCTGTTCAGTGTTGTATTTATTGCGTGCGGTGGACAGTTGGGACGTTAGGTTCCTGAGGTGAATTATGTCCCAACTGTCCACCGCAGACCTTTTATCTGTTTACTGCTGATCAAGCTTCCCTATACTTCTATCTATCAACCCAATATCACCTCTGTTCTCAGTTAGTTTACATACTGTAGTCTCCTAACTTCCCAATCAAGGGGCTATCTTTCAGTAGGCCTACAGCATTATCCTGTCTTCCCAGAAAGAACCACTAGCCAAGCGTCCTCATACCTCACCTTCACGTCTGCCCACACACAACACACACACACACACACACACGCACACACACAGACGCAGATGCTCGTCCGCTTGGAGCGCAGCCGGAGGCGGGACCACGCCGTTCAAAAAGCGCTGCTCCCCGCAGCCTCGAGTCATTCAAGTTCAGCCGACGAGTCTTTCACACGCCGACGAGCGTTCTTCACTGGGATAGAAGCTGTAGCCGAATCTGTTTCTATAAAGATTTAATATTGAGCAGAAAATATTGAGCAGGCAAGTTTTTTGTCGAGGCTTGAGATAGAAAAGACCTATCTAGATTGATCTAGATACCGAGATACGCGTCTCTACGATTTTGCTGCGGATTTGAGATTCAGAGTTGATGTCGGATCAATATTCCTACTGACAAGATTTGGGGAAACGTGTTTTCCTCACGCCGAGGGTGCTCGTCGACTACATTCGTGTGTTTGAAAAGCATAAGGACATCGTTTGCATGAAACTGTGGCCAGGTAAGCACGCTTCTTTTTTTTATGTGAACGCTTCCAATCGAATTCGGCCACCATTCATATTTTCTCTCTACATTATTTTCTATCATAGCCTACAGCACATATTTAAAATATTTTTGCTAATATCAATTCTAAGTAATAGCTATTAATACTAACAGTAATTCGAATGGAGATTTCCATTCGAATTTGAGCCTAGCTGTTGCCTTCATGGTAGCCTATTGAGTTTTTGTAGTCATCACCAGACTTCCAGTGCTGCTGACTTTCCCATAGGCGCCTCCTAATTACTATTCTGAAAGGAAAATCGTTTAAGTACTAAATACATAATGATATTCCCACTAAATACATAATGATATTCCCACTCCTCTCCACATTCCCGAGTCTGCACGAGAACATGACATCGTAGAACAGCTCGAGGAATATGGCACTCAGCTTCAGACTTGACTATAAGCGATATGCAGCCTGATCGCATGCCAACCGACCTTCACTGGATTATAGTAGCGTGTGTGTGTGTGTGTGTGTGTGTGTGTGTGTGTGTGTGTGTGTGTGTGTGTGTGTGTGTGTGTGTGTGTGTGTGTGTGTGTGTGTGTGAGTGAGAGTTTAAATCTTTACACACTATATTACAGTAACAGGTGTAGTGTGTGTATGTGCTGTATAAATGTCTCATCTCTCACTGGGTCAGCCAATAGGACTCCCTCCAATTTACATCCCAGATGAAGTGACACACCAGAGCTTGCCATTGTGTTTCTGAGGAGAAGTATTTGGGGGGGACTGGGGTGGGGGGCAGAGCAAAGCTGTTTCCTGTGAAGGGGTCTCACCTAACAATGGTCATCTCCTCAGAACAGCCGGCGGTGCTCGGTCAGATCCACTTCTGAAGCGGCTGTAGGATGTTGAAATAATGGCCGAGAAAAGAGAAAGGGGAAGAAAATCAAGTGGAGCACAATGGCCCATGTGGCTCTGAACACGCATTCCACCAGAGGAGAGGTGTTTTTGGGAGGTCCAGAGACAATAGGAGGCCAGCAGTGGCAGTTACATAACTTAGTGGTTGGGTCATGTTAACTTATATTGTGGAGCACACATCCCTTACTACCCTCATGGGGATTTAGAAGTGATTCTAGGTCTAGAAGTCTTGTCAATCTTGTAAATCAACTCCTAAAGCCCATGTTGACTTGCGTAAAGCCGGAGTTGACTAATCTGAAGCCAAAGTTGGGACCTGTCCAAATAATAGAATGAAGCTGCAACCAACTTGCTTTATAGAACCATGTTAGATAGATGGATAGATAGATAGACAGACAGACAGACAGACAGACAGACAGACAGACAGACAGACAGACAGACAGATAGACAGATGAATGGATAGATTACAGAAAGCTTGGAAAGAAAAGAAACACTAGATAGAGAGTAACAAAAAAGATACTAGATAAAGGGGGGGGTAGCAGCATAAAAAGAGGTATATCAGGGACTATGTACGTCCATATGGACAGTGACTGCAGTATGTAATATAATGGGGTTAGATATATATGTACCTACATACAATCAGTCAGTATAAATATTCCTATACAGGCAGATAAGTCAAGGAGTATACATACATATATACATACATAGGCTACATGCATACACCCTGGCTGTCAGGATACTCAGGCTCTGTTGTATAGTCTGCAGTACACAAGCCATTATCTAGATCTGGTTTGATGACCACTTGTGTAGTGTTAGTCTGACGTCTACTCCGAGGTCAGTATTGTTTTGGTACATAGTGCCACTGGTCCCAGAGGTCAGGTTAAGCCTGGCTGAACCCTCTCTGCTAAGAGGCCTGGTAAAGACGGCTCTGAATCTGTGGAGGAATGGAAAGAACACGTACCCGACTGTCGCTTCAGACAGTGACGCTCTTGTTTTGGTATCTTTTCGGCTTATCAGCTCAGATCCCGGAGTGGGAAGTGTGTGTGTGTGTGTGTGTGTGTGTGTGTGTGTGTGTGTGTGTGTGTGTGTGTGTGTGTGTGTGTGTGTGTGTGTGTGTGTGTGTGTGTGTGTGTGTGTGTGTGTGTGTGTGTGTGTGTGTGTGTGTGTGTGTGTGTGTGTGTGTGTGTGTGGGGGGGGGGGGGTCAGTCCCTTCCAGACTAGGCTTCGAGCCAACCTGTGAATATGTAATGGCCAGTCACTTTGGTAAATGAATATTCCGTCTGGGTGTGTCAGCTGATCCATGTCTGGTGCTTTGGTTAACCAGTTTTCCCCACACTTGGGTACAGTGTGTCCCGCCTGTCCCCTTTCAACACACACGTATCCAAGCGCATGCCCTAGAGGTTTGGCACACAAACTGACAATCACAGTTTCCGAGCTATTGTCATGACTTCAATTATATTTCTCAAAATTATAAGTTGTCGCCATGGTCAATGTCATCTGATTGTTGTCCGAAGAGCTTACCCAGATGAAAACTTTTTAGATTTTTATCTCTACAATGATAGAATTGAGTTGGTGACAACTGCACGATGTCCGCGATTATCTTGATAACCGGCTAATGTATGAATCAGCTTGATACATCCCTACGATGACTATTGGTGACCGGTGCTACGGTCCACTCGCGTGCGCCTCACTTTCTTCACTGAACACGTGAGATGAGATGGTACACGGCTTAGCGAGCTGTAGCGTGACGATTTGAATTTTAACTGTCAAGTCAATTAATCTGCCCCTGGTGTTCTGAGGAATGCTTTCTATAGGCTACATGTGCAGCCCCACAGTTTGCTGTTTGGCTCTCAGATTGACACGGATGCTGTGCACTAGTAACTAGCAACGCTTCTGTAAGCTGTGGTTTTCTAACACCAATGTCGTCCTCTTTGTTCCAGAGGAGACCAGTGAATGCAACCGCACCTCACTGAAAGACGAACTGTGGACAAGCGGGAGAAGGATCGAAAACCACTTCCCCGGTACCCACGCCCCGCGAGCCGACCCACGCGACCTTCCCTCGACCTTACCCCCTGACCCCAAACCTGCCGCTATGTCTCTCAGCACCTTCCACCTCATGCAGACTCTTAAGAACTCCCCGGCCGCGCTGCGCCGGCGCTTCCGCCGCGACCGCACCGAGTCCCTGTCGCACGGCGACCCGCTCTTCAAGGTCCACTACCTGGGCACGGAGAAAATCTTCTCCCTGGACCGCGAGCAGGCCCAGGACGCCATTGGCCGCCTGTTGGAAGGAGGCGCCGCCAGCGGAAAGAAACTGGGCAAAGACCACTGCCTTGTGGTACGCCCGCGCTACGTGGAGGTGAAGGAGCTGAGCACGGGCCGCCAGCTGACCAAGACCTACCTGCAGGACATCGCGTACTGCGCGGCGGACGCCAGCCGGCCCAACGTCTTCCTGTACATCTGCAAGCAGCGCGGCCAGCAGCTGCAGTGCCGCGTGTTCTGGTGCAGCCGGGCGGAGCGGGCGCTGGACATGACGGCGTGCCTGGCGCACTCCTTCCAGCGGGCGCTGAGTGACTGGCAGCGGGACGGGCCGGAGGCGGCGGCGGCGCTCGTCCCGGGGGACGTGCTGACTGCGACGGCGGGCGGGGCCGAGGAGACGCCGTCCACCCCTACCGCCGACGCCGCGCCCAGGAGCTGCAGCACGCTCCCCGCCAGTCTGGGAAAAGGTGAGGAGGAGGAGGGGGGCGGGGCTGTGATGACTGGGTAGAGCTGCTTTGGATGATTGAGCACCGATTGGTTCCCTCTGTTACGTACATGAGGCTCACCTCTCCAGCTCAGAATGACCGGCCACACAGAACCTGAAACCTGGAGTTGAAGTCCTTTTAATTATTTGTAACCAATAGAAACCAATAGAAGGGCTACTTGCTCACATAACGATGGGGGAAACTAGACATTGTCTTCATTTGCATACGAATGTCCCCTATTTGCATATCAGTGTGTTTCTACATTGACATTTACACCTGTCTGAGAGCCCTCCATGACGAAACCAAGACGGGCATGTCTGATCTCTCTCTCTCTCTCTCTCTCTCTCTCTCTCTCTCTCTCTCTCTCTGTTAGCAGCGCGCTGGAAGAAGAGGGGCTCCTTCTCCCACAGTCCCCTCAGGGCGATCACGAGGAGAGGCTCGGCTTCCGACAGCTGGCACTGAGCTTCCAGCCTGCCGCCCCCGGAGCACGGGACCCCCCCACACCCAACTCCCCATACACCTCCGCCCGCCCCCCCCCCCCACCACCACGTTAACTGACAAGCCCCTAGGGAACTGCAGCACTGAGGGAGGGAGGGATTGAGGGAGGCAGATCACCACTGGACACGTTGACCATTTTTGACGGGACCTTCCGTTTGTTAGAGTCTCCAGTCAGGCACTGTGTGTGTTTAGAAATAACAGTTCACAGTGTTGAGAAGCTACAGGCGAGCTACGCTCTTCATTGGCCAGTGGAGAGGTAGCTTACGAGACGTTTGTGCGAGGGCGTTCTACAACTGCCTCGTGTTTCACACCTCAGGATACTTGAGGCTGGCTTTTTGGCATTTAAAGACGGGACTGGTTCATCTTCATGAACACCGCGGCCAGTTTCTGGTCTAATGAGAGAAACACAAGGACCTGTGTGACTTTGGAACAAAGATGGGCATCACTGAACCACAAACCGCCGCTGACCGGGCCGAGCTGACAGTTACAACCGCTTACAGACAGTGAGGCTACTGCCTTTTTAAGCTAATTTTACAGAAAGATTTGTCATGTTGTTTTTACCCTCTGGGCCTTCCTCCCATCTTTGACAAAGTTTTCTGGGTTGTTTTTTTTTCCAGAGAAGGTAGACAGGTTTTGTGCAAACATGCCCTGAAACGTGACTGCCATGTTTGTCTTGGGAGAGAGAGGGAGAGACAGAGAGACAGACAAGAGAGACGTCTTAACGAGTGTGGGAGAAGATGGCAGGGATTACGGGGTTAAATGTGGGCCTAGAGGAGCTTCAGGTGGGAGGAGTTGGTTTTGTCACAGCTGCACAGTCATCTGTGTGCTCATAGTCCTGGTGTTCTATGCGCTGTGAGGCAGTGGGTGTTTTCAAGCGCGTCTAGAGCACTTCTGGAGTCACTTGATATGTCTCAGGCTGAAACCTACGCGTAAACCGTAGAACACAATCTGGATCACACTGTTCCGTTTTTTTTAAATGTCATTGTGTTACGTTAAATCCTTAAGTTCCATATTCTTCACAACGGTTCCTGAGTTTGTTGACCTCTGTGACTTGCCTGACAGGCCTGGCAACTTTGTTCATCACAATCCACAGAGTCCACTATTCAAACACAACACCTCTAAGAGTAGGAGCAGAACGAGTTTGTCACTGATCACCACTGAGATATTATTTGCATTAATGTGGAAAATCACTCAGCTGTGTGTGTGTGTGTGTGTGTGCATGCGTGCGCAAAGTAGAACACTGGGAACAGTGTGTTCCCATATGGAGCCCCCGTTTGGAATGTTTGGCTGTGCACCTGCATTCCGATCAGGAGATTCAGGTTCTAGAATCTTCCCTGTAGCCCCTCCTCCACATCTCTTGCCCCTGGCTTCACCGTGACTGCGTGATCAGTAGCAGTCGAGTGTTAGCGCGGCCCCCAGCCCAGATACCCGTCTGTCTGCATGTTCTCATGCACATGCATGCAGCCCTCTCTCCCTCTCTCCCTCTCTCCTCTCTCTCCCCATTCACCATTTGAAGAGACAGGGCTGGAGTCTGTCCGGTATTACATAGGACAGTCTTAGTCTCACGATAACAGGGTTTACAAAGGGAGTCGAGGGGAGCGGTGGGTGTGGCCTGTCCCCGATGGCGCCCCTGAGGCTGACGCAAACACTTGCGAACCCACAACGCTAGCCACTCGTTTTGTGACAACAGACGCGGTTAGCGGGTGGGGGGCGATCTGCATGTTTTACAGTCAAGGTGCCTTTTGATTTTACTCACTGACTGACCGGCTATGTCAGCTATGTGTTTTTTTAACAGTGTACTAGTATTTCAAATTGTGTATCTTAATGTATCGCAAACTACAAATGGCACAGTCCACTCCCAAGGGAGCACAGGTGCCTGCTTCAATGTCATTTTTCCATGTCGATGTGCTTATTTTGTACATTGTGTATATATTTAAATATGTATTTTATGGAATAATAAACTTTTATACAACTACATTTCTCTGTGCATTTGCGTTTTTGTGAATTCAGCTGTCTTCCACCAAACTGAACATGGAGTCAAGAATAACAGGCCACTACTCAAGCTATGGCTTCCTGGATTCTGTTTTTTGTTGTTTTTTGTGGCAAGCATGATAAATGAGAAGCTAGGCAGTTGTTAGCAGTTGCTTTTTTCAGATGCCCACTTTTAAAAGAAGTTCTATTTGGCGAGGGGAAAAACAGAATTCCATCATGTGCATGGGTGGGGGGTGGACAAGTTCACAAAGGTCATGGGATTTTAATCTGAGGGTCATGTGACCAATCTCCCAGGGTACTTTACTCTCTCACATACAAAGCTGTATACCAGTGCTCTTGGTTGCCCTGGCGCCTCTGGTCAATGCTGGCGCTGGTACGCCTCTGGGGGCATGAGGGCTCATTTCAATTCCATTCATGATGGTTCCATCTCCACCGTTGACATACAGGCACCACTTACGGACTGGAGATGGATATGCATACGTTCATAACATACGTTCAGATAGTCATATTCATTATGTTCAGATAGTCATATACATTCATACGGTAACATACGCTCAGATAGTCATACATTCATACAGTAACCTACGTTGATAGTCATACATTCATACAGTAACATGCATTCAGACAGTCACACATTCATAACATACGTTCAGATAGTCATACATTCATAACATGTTCAGATAATCATGCAGTCATAATCTACATACGTTCAGATAGTCATACATTCATAACATGTTCAGATAATCATGCAGTCATAATCTATGTTCAGATAGTCATACATTCATAATATACGTTCAGATAGTCATACATTCATAAAATGTTCAGATAGTCATTCATTTATAACATACGTTCAGATAGTCATACATTCATAACATACATCAGTCAGGTGTTAAGCCACACAGGCATCTTGACCCTAGTCCGTGCAGTTGCATTCGTAACATTAGGACCACCTTTCCCTATTGTGGCGTGACAATGGAGTGTTCTAGAAACCACGTCCCCCAGAGTCTTAGGCGTGTGTGTGTGTGTGTCTGTGTGGGCGGGGGCGGGGCGGGGGTACTCTCAGGGCTCTGAGGAGCCCTGTGTGGGGGGACTGCAACTGGTTCTGCTTGGGCCTCGCAGTCTCTGGACCTCCAGCAGAGTGTGGACATGCAGTCTTCTCAGAGTCCTCATCTCCTCAATGACTGACAGACAGACGAGAGAAAGAGAGAGATGGTGAGTTTAGAAAAGGGGTTTCAGCCACATCTTAGATGTATAGCACAATAGCACCACCTGGCAGCTATGTGTCTCACAACCTGCATTGTATAGTATTCATCAGTTACATTCCAACTGTAATTGTTTGTTATTTTGTGGACAGGACACCTACATCTTTGTTGAGGTTTTTACACGGGCTTCCTGTCTGTCAAAGAATTGACTTTAAAATACTGCTGTTGGTTGGTTGGTTAATAAAGCACTGAATGATTTAGGGCCAAAATATATTTCAGATCTGCTGCTACGTTATAAACCATCCAGACATCTCAGGACATCTGGCACAGGTCTGCTTTCTGTCACCAGAGTTAAAACAAAACATGGAGAAGCAGCGTTCAGTTTTTATGCTCGCATATCTGGAACAAACTTCCAGAAAACTGCAGGTCTGCTGCAACTCTCAGTTCTTTTAAATCAAGACTGAATACTTTTCTTTTTGCCGCTGCTTTTTATTAAATCATATAAATATTAATTCGTACACTGCACTGTAACTTTTATTTTAGTATTTTATTTTCCCTTTATTTTGTTTTAAATGTCCTTTTATAATGTGTTTTTTCTTGCGTTTCATTTTATATGACCTTTTGTGTTTCTTGCACTTTGTCTTGATGCTTTTACTGTCTCATGTAAAGCACTTTGAATTGCCTTGTTGCTGAAATGTGCTATACAAATAAACTTGCCTTGCCATTAATCATTCATTCACATCATTTCATTCATGAAATGTTGACAAACTTAACAATTTGGTTTATGTAAGCACTAAGTGAATTTCCTTTCAGGGATAAATATGCTCTTTTTGTGTTCATATCAAACTGTACCTTTATCATAATGCAATTCGTCCCGGTTGCCATGGACGGCATACATCTCCAGGAAATTGAGGAGGGCCCCAGAGACCAGGAAGCGCTCAGCGAGGGGAAGGTTTTCCAGGTAGCGCACGTCCAAGGCCAGGGGGTTGGAGGGGGAGGGGAGGGTGCAGAGGGACACCAGCTCACTCACCATGTCCCACACCCTCACTCCTGCAGCAAAATCCACACAGGAGACGACTGGAGAATATTGACATGCTACAAAAGCCTAATAGTAATAACAACTTCACTCATTCATCCTCTCCACACCTTGTGTTTGCCAGTCTGTGACGGACTTGAGTTTCATGGGCGTGTCTTTGACCAGCGAATCAGTGCCTCCGATGTTGACCAGGCGTTCGTGATTGGACCGTATCCAGGCGTATGGGCGGCCGTACTTGGCGTAGCCGGCCAGCAGGAAAAGGGTGCAGTTCACTTCCTGAAGTCAAGAGTGAGCAAATGTGAGCAGAGTGTAATAAGTGAAGTACAGTAAGATGTTTCTTTACATGCAGACAGACACATACAGCCTACTACTGTACATAGACACGCCCTCTGTATACAATGATTTCTCTGAAGCCCCTTTTTCAAGTAGAAGAAGAAGGCTTTATTTTTCATATGACTTGACTCTCAGCATGCAATGGGCGACATGAACACACATGCAGTAGGCTGCCACCGATTACATGTTCTCTGCGCTTAACCCCTCCCTTCGTCTTTCCCCCAAGAGCAGCCGGGAGCAGACAAGGGAGTGTGCATGAGCTGCGCCCGGGGACCAACCAAGTGTTCCTTCCCGTCTTCGTCAGGAATGGACAGCGTTAGTGGTCTGTTGTTCTGTCATTCTGGTTCTTTATGGGGGAAACCCTTGCAATCACGGGGAGAACATGAAAACTCCACACAGAAAGGCCTGGAGACCTTCTTGCTGTGAGGCAGTATTAGCGCCACCGTGCCGCACGTGAGCAATTTTGGGGTTCAGAGTTTTGCTCAAGGACACTTCGGCACACTGCCGGAAGCTGGGATCAAACCGGGGGCCTTCCGATCCCCAGCCGGCCACTCTACCTCCCGAGCTACGTGCCGGACGTCCTTATCTTATGGAAAAAGGATGTTTAACGTAAGCTTCAGGGATGTGGGTTTGGTTTGGATTTAGAGTAGAGGAGTAGAGACCCGGGTGAAAGGAAAGGGAACCACTCACGGGCACAGCCATCTCCCTCTCACTGGGAGAGGCGGGCAGGAGATGGGCCTCCACGCTGGGGTCCCTGGGAAAGAGAGAGAGGTCAACAGGTGTGTGTGTGTGAACAAGAATACATTCTTATAAACACGTGTGTATCTGTGTGTGTGTGTGTGTCTTTCTGTCTCCGTTTACAGTACATACCTATTGTATTTGCTACCCCATCTACAAGCAGGGCTATGTTTGCACCGCATACATGCTTGTTTTCACACAGACACACACACACACACACACACACACACACACACACACACATACGCACGCACGCACACACATTCATTTTCTCAGGCCAACATTAACCCCCCCACCACACACACACGCACACACGCACACACACGGCTCCCCACCTGTTGGCCTGTGGCCTGTGTGTGTATCTGTGCCTGGGCGGCTCCCCGGGCAGTGGAGAGCTGGCGTCGCTGGCCAGGCTGTAGGAGGAGCTGCTGGAGGAGGTGGCGGAGGAGGAGGAGGAGGAGGCGGCGGAGACGGCGAACCCCGGGGAGCGCCAGCCCTGAGGGGATCAGGCAGCGATGAGCGGGGTGTACCTCCGTTGCTTACCCCCTGGTATCTTTGGATGCTTGTGTTGTTGAATGTATGTGTAGGACGCACCGCACTCACACATCACGCCGCACACACATATACACACACACACACACACACACACACACTCATTTACACGTTACACTCTGCGTACTCACTGTATACACACTGACTGCACTACTTTTTCTTTTTTTTCTTTTTTTTCTTAGCGTATCCTTTTTTGCACTAGTATTTTATACTCGCTCATTGCACTGTCCTGTCTTTGCACTGTCCTGTCTCGTCCCTGCACCCTGTCCAATGTTGTCTCCATGTTATGCACCCCGTCCGAGAGCAAATTCCTAGTATGTTGAAAAACGGCATGGCAATAAACTGATTCTGATTCCGATTGTCAATTAGCCTAGCATGCGAGTTTTTACACATACTAGGAATTTGTTCTGGTCACTTGGTGCATAACACTGGTGGAGACAACATTAGACAGGGTGGGACTAGACGGGACAGCACAAGGACAGGACAGTTCATCATCCTGTCCATCCTATTGAATGATATGCAATTACAGCCAACGGTGGCTCCTGGCACATTTGCATGCTGTGCTGCACACTTTTACAGGTGTGTGCATTACTCGCTTTCTCATGCCGCAAAATGAGTTACAGTACATACCAAGTCCTCGTTGACAACTGTCAGCAAAAGCTCTTCTCTGCCTCGAAGCCATGGCTGGAAGTACCGGAACCCCTACATGGATAAAGATGGAGGTAATATGAGACAGAGGTAGAGTTATTGTAGTGTTATAATATGACAGAGGTAGTGTTATTGCAGTATAAGACAGATGTAGTGTTATTGCAGTATAAGACAGAGGTAGTGTTATTATAAGGCAGAGTTAGCATTATTATAAGACAGAGTTAGTGTTATTATAAGACAGGTAGTGTTATTATAAGACAGAGGTACTGTAGTGTTATTATAAGACAGGTAGTGGTATTATAAGACAGAGGTAGTGTTATTATAAGACAGAGGTAGTGGTATTATAAGAAAGAGATAGTGGTATAAGACAGGTAGTGTTATTATTAGACAGGTAGTGTTATTATTAGACAGGTACTGTTATTATTAGACAGGTAGTGTTATTATAAGACAGGTAGTGTTATTATAAGACAGGTAGTGTTATTATAAGACAGGTAGTGTTATTATGAGACAGGTAGTGTTATTATAAGACAGGTAGTGTTATTATAAGACAGGTTGTGTTATTATAAGACAGGTAGTGTTATTATTAGACAGGTAGTGTTATTATTAGACAGGTAGTGTTATTATAAGACAGGTAGTGTTATTATTAGACAGGTAGTGTTATTATAAGACAGGTAGTGTTATTATAAGACAGGTAGTGTTATTATGAGACAGGTAGTGTTATTATAAGACAGGTAGTGTTATTATAAGACAGGTAGTGTTATTATAAGACAGGTAGTGTTATTATAAGACAGGTAGTGTTATTATAAGACAGGTAGTGTTATTATTAGACAGGTAGTGTTATTATTAGACAGGTAGTGTTATTATAAGACAGGTAGTGTTATTATTAGACAGGTAGTGTTATTATAAGACAGGTAGTGTTATTATTAGACAGGTAGTGTTATTATAAGACAGGTAGTGTTATTATAAGACAGGTAGTGTTATTATAAGACAGAGGTAGGGGTATCTAGGACTAACCTGTAGTGACCCCAGCAAGGCCAGGTCAGTTAGAAAGTGCTGCAATTTCCTCCTCTGTTCCCTCTCTCTCTTCTAACACACAAACACGAGAGAGAGAGAGAGAGAGAGAGAGAGAGAGAGAGAGAAATGATTATTATTTTGTGATTGATATTTCATTCCATTTGCTCTAGACCTCATGCTTATCCCCTTGTCTCCTAGCAACGCAAGAAAGCCCTCAGCATCTTTGACAAACATATTGTGTGTAATAGGCTACATCCAAAAGATCTATAGGCATCAAATGAATGAATACATGCAATACTATTTGACATATATTTTTCCTCATATTAGCCTTTAGATGCATTTGAAGGTGGCTACTCTATGGAGGTATAATGGGCTACTCACGCTGACAGTGCTCATCGTCAGGGAGTCCTTTATTTCACCACATTAGGATGCGCTTGACGTGCAAGATGCGGCTGCAAAGCTTAGGCTAAGTCCATACGTAGGCTTGCTATGTGTGGTTATAGGCTATTTGCGTCTGTAAATTACAATAGAATTGCTACACATTGTAGAGCAGAATTCCGATAGCCTCGCGAAATAGATTTCGATTTCTCATTCTCCAGATTCATCGTTCCTCTGTTTTACGGGTGTTGGCTTTTCACACTTAGGGACCATCTGAATGTTTCCCTGTATCAGAGAAGCGCAGAAGCGGGACCCCTGGGCTACACATTGAGTGAATGCCTTGATTTTTACAGATAGCCTAACGTTAGTCAAAGTAATAGAAAATGTAAAAGAATAAGAGAAAGGAGTCGTCCGCATGTTGGCATGACGCGGCATGAAATAGCCTACCGTAGAGAGCCACGACAAGGTAAACATTAATTTGACTGCAACTGTCATGTTAAATAGCTAGTGTTGCAAACGTAAATGTAAAATAACTCTCTATGCTTATTTTTCCTTCTCTTTGGTTTTTAGATTTGTCAAACTGAAATTATTCTCCCTAAGACGCAGGGGTGAGTTCTGACTTTAGATAGGCCTAGGATAAGGATTTGTTGTGCTCTAATGTGTGTGTTTGTGTGCGATTATTATGTTCTTAATCTTAAGCACGATTGCTGTGTTAAACTGGTTGGTATCTTCCTGTGCCTGGTGATAAATTTAATACAAATACTGGTATTGCCCGAAATTCACAAGCACAAATGTTATCAATGTTATCGGTAGCCAAGAGGGTGTCGCCACCTAAAAGTTACACGGCAAGTGTTTTAGTTAGCCTAGTTCTACTGAGAAGGCCTTGAACTTCCTCCCTGTGCAGACATCACAGGACACTTCTCCTGCTCTGGCAGGGGACTCACATCTCTGACCTTCATCCTTTTAACATTGTTTTCAACTAAATCTCTGAATGCTGCGTTGACACGAAGCTGTAGAACTCGTCCTCCTTACACATGGGACACTGGCACAGGTCAACTTGTCCTCCTTACACATGGGACACTGGCACAGGTCAGCAGGCCTTGCAGTAGGCTAGTCGTGTCCACGTGGAACAGACAGGTTCCGTGAACAAACCCAGACAGATAGAACACAGGACCTCATTTGAACTCTATTTTTCAGAGTGAGATTGATGCGTTTCTAAGAAAAAACACAGAATGTAGGCTATGTATCCACCTCACTCTATCACACACAATGCAATCATCATCGAAGGCAGATGGATGCACCAAAGACGTTAGGCTACCTGTTGAATGACACGGTGCCAGCCTCTGAACACAACTAACATGTGCTGGTGTGTCAGTGCCAGTATGGTAATGAATCCATCTGGCTTGTGTTGAAGGAAGGCTGTCACAAACATAATTTCTGTCCGTCCAAATCCAGCTGTGATCAGATTAGACTTTGAAGGTAAAAGCCCTAATATTTTGATTGCCATTTATAACTTGTGTTTAGAATTAATGTTTTTTCCCCCTCAAAGAAAAACAATGGTAGAATGTGAGAGATATCTTGGCCAGCCATGATGTAAATATTGACTCTGACATCCTGCAAACTGTTGATGTCAACAGACCACAGTGGAGTCTACTTCCTGTCCAGCCAGCGAGGCCACCACATGCGGCTACATTGTGTTGGTCAATCGCCGTGGCGACCTGCCATCTCTGCCATATGAATCAATGCTAATAATTTCAGTTTTTATTCAGTCTTCCTACATCTCTGACATTTCCGGCTAAAGGTCATCTCAGGTAGTGATGACGAAACGAGGCTTTCTGAAACACCGAGCCTTTTAGGCACATTTATCGCAAAATGATTCATTAGGCTACTCATTAAATGCTTTGTACGCTACTGACACCTGCTGGCAAAGATCATTTAGAGCAGCCAATATCACTGCGCACCTGCTGGAGCACCGAAACATTACTGATATAACTGATTTTGATTGACAACTTCATCATAATTTTTAGTTTAGCTATACCTGTAGGCCCAGCCTAATTGGCGTGTGCTGCATATAAACCAAGGGAAGGGGGGAAGTATGCCTATATGTGTCCTGCTATTTATCTGGACCTGTCTGCAATAACGTTTCATTGAATAGAGGAGCAATGGAGTCCAAGCTGTATTTGAGAACAAACAATCTTCCCTTAGAATCTCGAGTCTTAGAATAATCTTCATCTGCTTGGATCTATGTTAAAGGTGTGTTAAAACAACTCTTGCTCTATTGCTGGGGCAGTGGCTTTACTTTACCAAAGGAATGGCCAGCCACTACACTAAACAATGATGGTTGTGACTTCACTGTATGATATAGGCTACTCATAACCCATAGTAATAATTATCATTAGGCTATGTTTATTGTTGTAACTATTTCTGACTAAAATAGATGACAATGACATGTTATAATATGGGTCTATTGGTCAACACATGAAAGCTGGTAAATAGCCTAATACATTTATTTTAGTGAACATGTTTACTAAACATACAGAACAGGAAGAATGAAATAAAGAGGGGCAGTTGGGCAAATGCGCTTCTGTAACTGGGGACTGTGGGCTTCTGTAAACGGGGACTGTGGGTTCTGTAACTGGGGACTGTGGGCTTCTGTAACTGGGGACTGTGGGGTTCTGTAACTGGGGACTGTGGGCTTCTGTAACTGGGCAGTGACAGTGAATGTGCTTCAGTAGGCATATGGGCAGTTAAACTGGGGACTGAGTGATTGTACTGGGCAGGGACAGTGACTCCTAGTGGGAGGGACAGTGACTACTCCTCAACTCCGACTCCTCCAACAAACTCCTGCAAAACAATCCTTGAACACTTCTACTACCCTTTCAACTCGATGCAACAACCAACCAACTACTACAACCTTCAAAGGAAGACGGGTTTCGCTTAGCAGAATGTGAACTCGCGAGAACGGGATGGTCGTACCAGGCTAGGTTTCGCTTCCTTACATCGACCACTCGAATCTCGAACCAAACCGATCACGTGACCGAGGCCTCTTTTGTCACCGGTCACATGCTTTAAAAAAAAAACTGTCTGTTGTTTATTTAACAGTATAATAATATATATATAATTAATATTTAATTTAACTCTTTATTTAAACTTGTACTACAAGTGTATGAGAATCCTTTTTATGTTATCTCTTTCTCTCCAAGGAGTGATGTCAGAGTTGTCCAGGACTCAGGTGTTCTCCTGCTCTGAGTACCCTTTCTGCTACACTTCCCTGATCTTCCTCCATAAGCACATCAATAGGAGCCATCACAACCCCTATGTCTCTGTGCTGAGGATCAAAGAGATCAGACCAGTGACTCTCTCCTCCTCCTCTCAATCACTCCCTATCACCACCTCCAACACTGCCCAAACCCCAGCTCCCTCCCAGAGACAGAGAGACGCTGACAAACAAAGACCGTTCCACTGTGACCAGCGTGGGAAGGGCTTCACAAAAGAGCACAGTCTCAGGACACACCAGCGTGTTCATACAGGAGAGAAGCCGTACCACTGTGACCAGTGTGGGAAGAACTTCACTCAGTCAGAACATTTAAAGACACCAGCGTGTCCATACAGGAGAGAAGCCGTTTGGGATACAAGAACGACGAAGATACAAGGGACACTGGACTGTGTGGTATTTGTGAGACATTGGGTGTCATCTTTTATTGAAACCAAAACACAACGCAGAGCTGAATAAGGACAATAATAAAAGTCAATGAAAGTCAACAGTGTCCATACAGGAGAGAAACTGTACCACTCTGACCAGTGTGGGAAGAACTTCACTGACTTGAGAGTTTTAAAGACACCAGCGTGTTCATACAGGAGAGAGGCTGTACCACTGTGACCAGTGTGGGAAGAACTTCACTGACTCATGGGTTTTAAAGACACACCAGCGTGTTCATACAGGAGAGAAGCCGTACCACTGTGACCAGTGTGGGAAGAACTTCACTCAGTCAGAACATTTAAAGACACACCAGCATGTTCATACAGGAGAGAAACTGTACCACTGTGACCAGTGTGGGAAGAACTGCACTGAGTCAGGAACCTTAAAGAAACACCAGCTTGTTCATACAGGAGAGAAGCCGTACCATTGTGACCAGTGTGGGAGGAACTTCAATAAAAAGGACAGTCTCAAGAAACACCAGCGTGTTCATACATTTTGTTCTGCATGTCAAGAAACCAAGAGTCACTGTCCTAGTCAAGAAAGGATATTCAAATGTTTTTATTCAAACTATTTGTGTGAATACATTTTTTTTCTGGTAGCTGGATTTGTAGTCCCTGTTCAGGTAACAGAAAAAAGCTTTTGTTTTCAGTTCTGAGTGTCTTTCTCAATATAAGGTCAAGTCAGTTTATTTGTTTTTGCAGTATATGTGAAACAATGCATTATGTATCAAGGGACAATATATGTGTGTGTGTATATATATATATACTATACCTGATTAAGTATGTATATAAACTCTGTATCTCCTATCTGGGAGATACAGAGTTTATATACATACTTAGGCACTCCGCCAGGTAGGCCTTCTCATTGTTGTTTTGAGATCAGGCCTGCCACAGCTGTGTCATCAGTGAACTTGACGATGCAGTTGGACGTGTAGGTGGCTCTGCAGTCATGTGTACAGGGAGTACGGCAACGAGGACAGGACAATGAGGACAGGACACAGGACACAGCCTCGGGAGGCCCCTGTATTGAGGGTGAGGGAGGATGTGTGGCTGCTGTCAAGAGATATGAAGTCCCCATGCCAAAAGAACTGAGGCATAACATTCGGCCTAGAGGCTCTGAGAGAAGTGGAGAAAATGATAATGAAATGAAATCATTCATAATGCTCGCTTCTGAGCTAAGTGATTGTACTGTTTGTGCCCAGCTGATGATGTTATATGTGTTAACGGTGATTATAGTACTACGAATCCAGAAATGTTTAGAAGTGAGATCTAGACACAAATCATGATAGAACGTGTATGTTTGTATTTTACTGCTTTGTAACACTAATTGAAGTGGGGACAAGCCTGATCATGCCTGTTCAAGATCAAGAAGACCCTTAGTCATGATGATTGTTTTTGAGCTACTTTCCTGTAGCAGAATGATCTCAGAGATTAAATATGTGTCACAATGGTTTGGTGAGCATATGGGAGGAGTGTTTACTTTGATTCGTTGAAATTAATGTAATGTGTGATATGATATAATGGGAGGAAAGAGAGACGAGTGATTCAGTAAAAAAGTTAGAGAGCGACGATGCTCCGGGGGACTTCCCTAACTGGTGGCAATGGCCTGAAACCCGGTCCCCCCAGCCTCCAACTAATGTAGGAAATGTAGCAATCTCTTGCTTCCACACAGAATGCACAATGAGTGTGAACCTTCCAATCTGGACCGAAAAAAGGCCCCAACTAGGAAAAGAAGCCTTCAAAATCCTTTCTGGAGTGGAGCGTCGAGTCCTGCTATAATTTACAAATAACGGCTGATAGGGAAAGAGAGGACTAGACCAAGCTACAGCTGGGTAGATTTCTCTCTGACCAAGGTTGCATTTTATGATTTTATTAACTTGTTGACCTGTTGTTGAAATGTTGACCTTTTTTGTAGCCTATACAAAAGTGGGGGGGTGGAGAGCCAAAACAGGTGCACTCTGGGACAGTGGAGGACCTGGAAATATAGGACTGTCCCCGGGTCAGAGGGCATGGCTAGCCCAGACTTACAGGTTTTATTAGTTTTCCATGGTGATATGGAACTGGTCCTTGTGTCGAAACCGCTTCTCGTGCCCGTTCCATTTTCATCCCTGGCGCCGCTCTGGGTTGAAGCACCTTCCTCATTCAGGGCCTTAGCTGTTCCTGTCCCTGTACCACTTCTACAGCACTGGTATGTTCGCTTGATGTGTTGTAATGATCATTTCCATGTAATTAAGGGTTAGGGTTGCCCTCGTTGAACCTACTGTACCTTCAACATTGTCATGTTAACTGTGATTTAGTTTATTCATATCATGCTTTGATCCTTTTAACTTTTTATATTCTCTCAAATATATTTTATATATTCTCTCATATATATATATCTTTTTTTTTTTTAAATCTTTGGCTTCCTTTGCAGATTTTTCAGTTTTCTTAAGGATTACACGTGCAGTTTGTTATATTTAATAAAAAAAGACTGTGGATCACCTAAAACTACTCTTGCATTGAAACGAACAAATGCACTTCTCCTCGTTAAGAACACACTACTAGACAAACCCCACTAAATAACCGTACACAGAGTTCATATATTTACAGTGCATCCAGAAAGAGAGTCCCACCCTTCACCTTGTGATGCTCATGAAACGGAGCTCAACAACATCATTACGATCAGTGTCACTAAAGAAAACCTGTACATGTAAATACAAAGTGCAAATCTACAAAAAAAAACACGTTTCTCTCAAGTGGTTGAATGAACCCAACCTTATGGGCGTGGCCTGTGACACGGCCTTCTTGTGAAACTGTCCAGAAGGCACTTCCCAGAAGGCACTTCTCAGAATAGGTCTGATAATCCTCAGTTGAAAATAATTCTTATCGTGATCTTCACCAAGTGTCTTCAACATACCCGTACAACACACCCAGACATTTCCAGTTCACCTTGTTGCCACAGTTGGCACGTCTTCTGGTGTGACTGACTGAGATCATTATGTATATTATATTATGTTCCCACGGCGACAGATTACCGTCTGTTGGCAGTCTGTTATATCACGTGGACGAAAAATGTCTCATACTTGGCAGTACTGTAGTACTGGCTTGTACAGCACTGCAGAATGACTTGTCATGCGGTTGGTTCTAACAAGAGCAGAGGGACTGAGAGCAGTACACATTCACACACAAACACTCACTCACTCACTCTCTTCACATTATTTCACTTGCTTAAAGGAGTAGTAAAGGGAAAATGCATGTTTAGCCCTGTTTTAAGGCTACTTATGATCATATACAATGGTTCAGATCAAAATGTTGACAAAACTAGCACTTTTGAGAAAGTCTGATAATTGCTCTACCAGCGTTTTGGTCATACAATGGATGTGGGTGGGCACCGTGAAAAATCATTCAAAAAACATGTTAAACTCTCAATTTCAAAGACAAGAAACTCACCGAGGTGTTAGTTGGCGTTCTGACATATAATTCGCCATAAAGTAAGATTCTAGTTCATCTGGAAAGGCTTTTTTAAATATTTAGCATAGAACTATTTAGTCGCAGCACACACGTGTGTAAACTTCCGCAAACTAGGTAGCCTAGCAACATAAACAATAAAATAGCTACCGTAAGTAGTTCCGCTTCCTGAATCCCCTCTGCGGATTGATCTACACATCTACAACGGTCGCGTCAATACAAGTCAATGGATTTCATAAAATGATCAATAAAACCCTACAGGATTCATACTTTGCGGCGAATTTGATGTCAGAACACCAACGGACACCAATTACCCCCTCGGTGAGCTTCTTGTCTTTGAAATCAAGAGTTTAACATGTTTTTGAAAGATTTTTCAAGGTGCCCACCCACATCCATTGTATGACCAAAACGGTGGTAGAGCAATTATCAGACTTTCTCAAAAGTGCTAGTTTTGTCAACGTTTTGATCTGAACCATTGTATATGATCATAAGTAACCTTAAAACAGGGCTAAACATGCATTTTCCCTTTACTACTCCTTTAATTTTTTTGCCCATAATAATATGACCATAAAAAGTAAGTCAGTACTGTATGTGCAAACACACACACACACACACACACACACACACACACAGCAGACAAACTGTCTGCAAGTCACGCACACACACACACTTTTCATATAACACAAGCAGGAAGGTGAGTCTGGGCCCAGCAAAAGTCCAAGTCACGTCATCCTCCTCCTCCTAAAATATCATGTGTACATTTTCTAGTCCTTAAAATATACCTCAGAACATCTGTCCATGACCATGGTCCTGTACTGTATACAGAAGCACAGCACGCCGATTGCAGCATAAAGCTCAACACAATCCCACAGTTATTCAGTGTTTCAGGGTCCTTGACTGGGTGCATTTTGTTCACCACCATACAGTTAAAGGTTAAGACGTCATGTGGTTATGTTCCTTCAGTGTTCTCGGACGTCGTGACGATGTTCTGTCAGCGTTGCGTCGACGTTACGCTGTACCCCCTGCTGTGTCGTCTAGGCAGTTCTAAGGCAGGGTCCGCGGCTTGTTGTTGGTGACCGCACTGGCGGCCTGGATGACCCGGTAACGTTCTCGAAGGTTCCGCCGCCTCACATGCTCGTTGGTGATCTCCAGAACATTCCCTATGGGGAACCAGCCCTTCTGTCCGTCGGAAAGACGGATCCCTTCGTACCAGCCTGGAGAAGATGGAGGGAGAGGGGAGGGGGGAGGAGGAGGAACAAGGGGAGAGGGGAGGGGGGAGGAGGAGGAGGAAGAGGAGGAACAAGGGGAGAGGGGAGGAGGGGGGGAGGAGGAGGAAGAGGAGGACCAAGGGGAGAGGGGAGGGGGGATAGGAGGAGTAGGGAGAGAGGTCGTGGGGAGGAAGGGGGGCAAACAAAGGGGGAGATTGGAGGTTTCCATATTTAAATCATGCAAAAATAATCTCCATAATTCAATCAACTGCTATGGTGGAGACAAAGGATTGAGGCAATGTTTGGGATAAGGACATACAAAGAGGCAGAGTTAAGGGAAGGAGATTTGTTAAATGTCAGCCAAGATCAATTCTCCTACATTCTACACGTGTTTGCATCCTATGCCGTGCAGGGTAATAGCAATGGCTTGGTCAAGCCCACAAAGCCAAGCGTATTCCTTTGTCAGCTGTCCAGCCTTTTCCTATGAGTGAATACTGAGAAGGCAGGAGCTAAGCAGAGACCCCAGAAACAGAGGTGGAACCAGGCTGCTGGTCTCCTCTGGTCTGTCTAACCCTGGTTGGTCTCTCTCTAACCCTAGTTGGTCTCTCTCTAGCCCTGGTTGGTCTTTCTCTTACCCTGGTTGGTCTCTCTCTTACCCTCGTTGGTCTCTCTCTTACCCTCGTTGGTCTCTCTCTAACCCTGGTTGGTCTCTCTCTAACCCTGGTTGGTCTCTATCTAGCCCTGATTGGTCTCTCTCTTACCCTGGTTGGTCTCTCTCTTACCCTGGTTGGTCTCTATCTAACCCTGGTTGGTCTCTCTCTTACCCTCGTTGGTCTCTCTCTAACCCTGGTTGGTCTCTATCTAGCCCTGATTGGTCTCTCTCTTACCCTGGTTGGTCTCTCTCTTACCCTGGTTGGTCTCTATCTAACCCTGGTTGGTCTCTCTCTTACCCTGGTTGGTCTCTCTCTTACCCTGGTTGGTCTCTATCTAGCCCTGGTTGGTCTCTCTCTTACCCTCATTGGTCTCTCTCTTACCCTGGTTGGTCTCTATCTAGCCCTGGTTGGTCTCTCTCTTACCCTGGTTGGTCTCTATCTAGTCCTGGTTGGTCTCTCTCTTACCCTGGTTGGTCTCTATCTAACCCTGGTTGGTCTCTCTCTTACCCTCGTTGGTCTCTCTCTTACCCTGGTTGGTCTCTATCTAGCCCTGGTTGGTCTCTCTCTTACCCTGGTTGGTCTCTATCTAGTCCTGGTTGGTCTCTCTCTTACCCTGGTTGGTCTCTATCTAGTCCTGGTTGGTCTCTATCTAGTCCTGGTTGGTCTCTCTCTTACCCTCGTTGGTCTTGCGCACCACATTGATGATCTCTGTGGGCTCTAGGGTGAGCTCATCCGCCTGCTGCGCTACGTACTGCTCCACACACTGCACCTGGGGGCAGTCTGACACACACACACACACACACACACACACACATGCACACACATACATGCACACATACACAGGTAAAGAACTGATATGCGATGCTAACCTCTGTCCATGTGCAGTCTGCAAGTCTACATGTTCAGAGACTGAAAGTGAAGATTTAAAGCAAACAAAGAGACAGATAACAAATACAAAAGTGTGCGTTGGTGCATGCGTGGAGGAACTTGCTGCTGTGGTTCCAACTCCTCACCCCAGTCCTCGTAGATGGTCTCCTCAACGTCTCCGTTAGGTTTGCTGGGGTTGGGGAACGCTGCCAGCCAACGGTGCATGTCAGACCTGCCATGGGTGGAACAGGGAGAGAGTGTGACAACAATATGATATGAAATACTAACAGATGCAGGCAACTGCTGGACAACAACTACTACTACCCCTACAACTACAACTACTACTACTAATACTACTACTACTAATACTACTATACTACTATTACTACTACTACTACTATGGAGCCACTATAACCACAACTGCCACTGCTACTACGGAAGCTAAGTTCTAATTTAGCTAAGTTCTGCCCCATGGCTGTCGGACTCAGTGCGTACTGATAGACGGAGCCTGAGAATAGCTGAGCGCAAATGGAGGAAAGGCAAGCTCCCAGAGGACCTTCTTAATTTCCAATCTCTTCTTTCCACATTCTCCTCCTCTCTGTCTGCTGCTAAAGCTGCTTTCTTCCGCTCTAAAATCCTAACCTCTGCTTCCAATCATAAAAAACTCTTTGAAACCTTCTCTTCACTACTCCAGCCCCCACCTCCTACTCCCAACTCCTCCCTTCTCCCTGATGATTTCGCCAACTTCTTTGACAAGAAAGTTAACGATATCAGATCCTCTTTCCCCCCTCCCCCGGTCAACGCTCCATGCACGAAACTCACCCCCCATCCCCACCCTCTCTCCACTCCCTGCTCCCCCCCTCCTCTCCACGCCCCACCTTATCCCACTTTTCTCCCCTCTCCCCCAACGAGGCCCTCAACCTTGTAACATCTAACCGCCCCACCACGTGCTCCCTAGACCCTGTTCCCTCGACTCTCCTTCAGTCTGTTGCACCGGAACTCCTTCCCTTCCTAACCCACCTCATCAATGCATCTCTTGTTTCAGGATGTTTTCCCTCTGCTTTCAAGACTGCCAGAGTCACCCCCCTCCTTCAAGAAACCATCTCTCGACCCCTCTGATGTCAAAAACTACAGACCGGTTTCCCTTCTATCCTTTCTATCCAAAACACTTGAACGTGCTATCTTTAACCAACTGTCTTCGTACCTCCACCAGAACGACCTCCTAGATCCCCACCAATCCGGGTTCAAGGCTGGCCACTCGACAGAGACCGCCCTCCTTGCAGTAACAGAGTCACTCCATGCCGCTAGAGCGAACTCTCTCTCCTCTGTCCTGATACTCCTAGACCTGTCAGCAGCATTTGATACGGTAGACCACCAGATCCTCCTCTCCACCCTCGAGGAGAAAGGCATCGATGGCTCTGCACACTCCCTGTTTGCATCCTACCTGACGGGCCGCTCCTACCAGGTGACATGGAGAGGGTCGACGTCGGAACCGCGTAGTCTGACTACGGGGGTTCCACAAGGGTCTGTCCTGGGTCCTCTCCTGTTTTCCCTCTACACTACATCTCTGGGCTCTGTCATTCGCTCGCATGGCCTCTCCTATCACTGCTATGCCGATGACACCCAACTGGTTCTGTCATTTCCCCCTTCTGATACAGAAGTGGAGACACGCATAGCTGGGTGCTTGGCTGACATTTCGGAGTGGATGACGACACATCACCTCAAGCTCAATCTGGACAAGACTGAGCTGCTGTTCCTCCCGGGGAAGGGCTGTCCGCACCGGGACCTGGCCATCACCATTGAAGACACAGTGGTGACCCCGACTCGGACTGCGAGGAATCTGGGTGTGACCCTGGATGACCAACTGTCATTTTCCTCACATGTCACATCCGTCACACGTTCCTGCAGATTCATGCTCTACAACATCAGGAGGATTCGCCCTTTTCTCACTAATGAAACGGCGCAGGTACTCATCCAGGCCCTGGTCATCTCCCGCCTGGACTACTGCAACTCCCTCCTCGCGGGGGCACCGGCGTCAGCCATTAAACCTCTGGAACTTGTCCAGAAAGCTGCTGCTCGCCTGGTGTTCAACCACCCCAAATTCTCCCACACAACTTCCCTCCTCCGTTCCCTACACTGGCTCCCTGTAGCGGCTCGCATCCAGTTTAAAACTCTGGCGCTAACCTACAGGGCAATGAAAGGAACAGCCCCCTCCTACCTCCAGGCCATGGTCAAACCCTACATCCCCTCCCGACCACTACGCTCTGCTACCTCAGGGCGA
>NC_140250.1:5707374-5734874 GCF_949987555.1 Borostomias antarcticus | reverse complement strand
TTCCCTTTGCTTGGATAACACTTAGATAACCCAACCTCAGCTCAAGTTACTCAAGAACACAACACTTTCAAAATACACCTGTGATGTCACGGAACAGTCTACAACGCCAGTGGCTGTTAGGGGGCGGAGAGAGAGAGAGAGGGATGGGCGTTACCTTATACTTTGAATGTTTGCTCACACATCATGAAGTCAAAATAAGCTTGAATGTTTGCTTACACATGACTGGTTGGGTTAGTCTTTAAGGGAGACATTCCACAGGCATAGCTTGAGACTAATGATTTTCAAACGGGGATAGACTTCACTGACTCTAGTCCATCCTTCACAGTCTGCTATATTTACACTCAGTGGTCACCTCATTAGGTCCAGTACGCCTACAGTATCTAGTGCCACACCTCAAAGAGTACCACATTCTTGTCTTTCACTTTGCCTGATTTTCCTTCTTATAGACAACAGTTGTCCAGCTCGCAATGATTCCTGACACAAAAGGGGGATATCTTTCACTTTTACACCCCCCCCCCCCCCCCCCTTCGGAATGGAACGGCCGAGAAGGCCAGGGGTCGGCAGGGGGCGGGGCCAGGGGCGGGCGTTACCTTAGAGACACAGTCCAAGGCCTTGGAGGCGGTGTGCTCCTCCTTTGTCCCCTCCTTGGTTCTTTTCAGGATGTTCTGAAAAACGACAAGGAGACACGTTAACACACCTCGGGGAGGGGGAGGGGGGGGGAGGGGGGTAAGGTAAGTAAGTAAGTTTGAATGTTTGCCCACACATCATGAAGTCATGACTGGCTGGGTTAGTTTACTTAAGCAATTGACCACTCAAGGCAGTGGGTTACATGGGATTTTACCACAGCTACGAGGGTTTTAACAACGCCCCATAGCTGTGGTAAAATCCCGTGTAACCCACTGCCTCGAGTGGTCAAAGCATAGCCTACTGCTTGATTTTATCAATGGCCTCGTCAATGAGATTGACGGCGCACTAATAATAATTGTTATGCAGCCGTGGGTTACAGACTATTTTCCATGGCTGCTAGCCAATCAGAATCAAGTATCCAAACTCTCCGTTGTAGAAAAAACTAACAAACCACAAACCATGCTGGCTTGGGTCTAATATCCACTGCCTGAGTCAGTAGTCCAGCTTTCACAATCTATTGTATTTACACTAAGTGGCCATTTCATGAGGTACAGCTGTCTAGTACTGGGTAGGACCCCCTTCTGCCTCTGGAACAGCCTGAATTCTTCGTGGCATGGATCCACCAAGGTGCCCTTGTAACATTGTTAGAAATTATATAACTGTATGAACAAATATAATTACACAGAATCGTATAATTATTTGATTAATTGTTTTTTATTCATTTATTTTACACATCAGGAAACATTCTCCCTACTTGTGACCCCATTTTATGTCACCCCTTAAATGTTAGTAACCCCTCACCTCTGCCTCTTTCCTGCATGTGGGTCGGCGGAAAGCGGTATGTACTGTATATAAACTTTTATTACAGGCTCGTAGCCCACAATGTGTGTCTGCCTCGTCATTGTTTTATCCTTTAATGCTATTGCTATTGTTTGGGTGTCTAATGTTGGTCACAATTCTTATGTACAGTAGGCTGTTTCCTGATTTTCTGTTCATTTTTCGATGACATGTCAGTTTAATACCTGGTCTGAGACCAAAAGAGAGAAGTGTCCACCTCATCTGTTAAAGAGGAAATACACAACGCAGACATACACAACGCAGACAGACACCAGTCACACCCTTCTGCACACCACTGTTGTAAACAGCAGTTATTTGGTCTTTCTGAGCTTGAACAAGTCTGTCTGTTCTCCTCTGACCTCTCTAATGAGGAACTGTTTTTTTTTTGCTTCCCTCTGGAAATGTAGGCGTAGCATCTATGTCCACCCTCCCATTGCTCTCTGCGCAATGTGTTGCCCCTGTGTATGAAATGCGCTGTACGAATTAAGTTTGATTTGATTTGATTTAGGTGTTTTCACCCACAGAACTACCGCTCACTGGTTGTTGTTTGTTTATGGCACTGTTCTCTACTCTAGAGACTTTAGTGTGAAAATCCCAGCAGGACAGCTGTTTCTGAGATTCACCACGCCTCGCACCAACAATCACACCACGGTCCAAGTCCTTTAGGTGTCTTGCCCACTCCAATCTTCTTTCGAACAACAACACAATCTCTTCACCATGTCTACATGCTTTACCAGCTGCAGCGACATGATTAGCTGTTTGGAGGAGGAGACTATTTGTGTCAACGAGCAGGTGTAGCTAATAAAGTGGTAGAGTAAGTGAGTGTGGAGTACCCAGGTACCCGTACACTACAGTTCCCATGATGCCACCCACCTCGATGAGCATCTTGATGCGTGTGATTCGCTGGAAGGGCAGTAGGAGGAAGGACATGAAGGGCAGCCGGTGGCACTGAGGAGACTCCTGCAGCCGCGAGATGACCGCCGCAAACGACACGCTGTTCTTCCTGTGGGAACACACACGCACACACACAAGCACAACACACACACGCACGCACAACAGACGCACAGATTACACACACAACACACGCACAACAGACGCACGCACACACACACACACACACACACATGCATGCACACAATGGTCAGAGAGGCTAAATTCAAGGTTACAAACATAAAAGCTGTGTGTGTGTCTGTGTGTGTGTGTGTGTGTGTGTGTGTGTGTGTGTGTGTGTGTGTGTGTGTGTGTGTGTGTGTGTGTGTGTGTGCGCGTGTATAGCTCACATGAGGGAGGTGTAGGTCTTCTCCTGGTATATCTGGTTGCGTACGTAGTCGATGTAGGCAGGGAAATTGTGTTGGGCGTGGTAGTGGATGATGTCACAGATGTCGGAGATCACCAGGCCCTCGTCCATCCGATCCTCCAGATCTTTCAGGAACCTGCCAGTGAGACCACCAGACTCATCAATGGACAGGGAAGATGTGAAGCATAAAACGGTAGTATACAGAACTAGAAAGGGTGCCAAGGGAGCACAGACCTCCTCCCATGAATGCATTTCGTGGCTCTGTGCCCGCACCTGTGTGCGAGCAGGACATGTTTGGTAGAGAAAGCTTTATGCCAGTCCAAACCAGTCCAGTCCAAACCCCGTGTCTCTGTGAACTTCCCATGTCAAGATATGGCCGTTTAAATCCTCCTCGTGAACTAAGAGTAAACTCTCTCTTCCTCCTCATGAACTAAGAGTAAACTCTCTTCCTCCTCGTGAACTAAGAGTAAACTCTCTTCCTCCTCGTGAACTAAGAGTAAACTCTCTCCGTCCACCCTTGTTCTTCCTCCTCCGCTTCCTCTATCATCTCTCCCCCCCCCCCTCCCCCCTCACCTCTCGCTGACCTCCCTGACGCGCAGGATGTTGGAGAAGAGAGTCTTCCTGTCGCGGATGATCAGCGTGTCCTCCAGGTCGCGGCTGTCCAGGAAGTGCTCGGTGAGAACACGCAGCGACCGCAGGTAGGACGCCTCCGAGGTCAGGACCTCAAACATGCTCTGGACCCAGAGAGAGGGAGAGGAAGAATGAGAGAGTGAGAGAGAGAGAGAGAGAGAGAGAGAGAGAGCTGGTAAATGTGTCATTCAGGTACTGCACATAAATTGCTTGCATCTGTAATGCTAAATGTTCACTAGTTTTAGTACCATATCTAAAGAGAGAGAGAGAGAGAGAGAGAGAGAGAGAGAGAGAGAGAGAGAGAGAGAGAGAGAGAGACAGACAGACAGACAGACAGACAGACAGACAGACAGACAGATATAGAGCGATCTACAGGTAAATCAGCCTACAGTAATCTATGCTTCTGATCAGTTACGTCTGAACCGGGCGTAAAAACGTCCCCCCCCCCGTCCCCCCCAACTCCCTCTCTCTACCTCCCTCTCCCTTCTCCCCTCCCTCCTCCTCACCTCCTGATACTTGCACTGCTCGGGGCTGAGCTGCTCCAGCACGCCGCTGTCTCTGACGGCCGTCAGGTCCTGCCACAGCGTGCTCTGGCCCGGAGAGGGCGGGGCCCCGGTGCCGCCCCGGGGGACCGCGCTCCCCCGCCGGCCGCCCCAGTCCATCGGGTAGTCGGCGCTGGTCTTGCTGATGTTGCGGCACACCGTCTGGCGCCGGATCTCCTTGGTGATGACGGTGGCGCGGTAGGTCTGGTACAGAGGCTCTGAGGACGGGGTGGGGGGGGGTGGGGAGGGTTAAAGTTCTGGTTATGTAACCTGTCTGGAGTGTATAATTTGAGACGTTCCTGTAGACAGAGAAGTGAATGTTGATAAACAGCTATAGGCGAAGACTATCCAGAATAAAGGTCTGGAGTAAGAAAACATTTGAGATGCACATTAAGTGACAAACTAACAAACAGTATGTACAGTGTTCACCTCACCTACTGTACATTATGACCTTTTAGTACCAGCCTAGACATGGTAGTAGTCTCGCATAGCCAGACCTATCACCAAGCTTCGGGAAACGCTATATTTTCTTTAAACCAATCACAATTGTCATGAGTGGAGCAGTTCCTAGGTTGTTGTTGTTTCACATAGTCTTTATTGAATCTGATTGGGTCAGAAAAATCTTCCGCTGACACTGATTGGGCAGTAATGATTCTGATTCTGATAATCTAATGACACGGCTCATCCTCAAAGCCTACATCCGGTGAGTCAGACTATCCCACCCCTAACTCACAGCAGGGGTGCCCTAAAAGCTGACCCTATACAGTCTGAGAGATGAACACACCCAGGACCATTCAAACGCACTCCTTTTCACCTAGTTGGCAAAATGCATAACCTTATGTGTGGGAATGACGATGTACTAGCAACTTTCTGCTCTTAAAGTCTTGTGTTACACTGGCATTCACTGGCATTCACTGGCATTATGTGACATGATCCTATTAGACTTTTTTTTTTGTGTGTGGGGGGGGGGGGTGTCACATGTCAGGGTGTCAGGTGACCTCACCGTCCTGAAGGCTGAACTCCCAGTCTATGGAGGATCCTCTTCTGGGCGGGGCCACGGGCCATCTGGGACAGGAAGGAAGACAGGGGGAGGGGCTTCAGATTGTACAATACAGGATGTGGGAAAAAACCAACGGAAAACATGAGAAGGAGGGAGGAGAAGGAGCTTGAGCAGATGAAGAAGACCTGGAAGGGAAAGAGGGATGTCTGACTGTGGAAAGAGAAGAAGAGGGGAAGAGAGACCAGCTCACCGCTCCTCCTCTGCAGCCTCCTTCTCTCCGTCATTCCCACTATTGTCCTCTTGTTGTTCTACAGACAGACACAGACGTTAAACAGCTTCCTTTACTGGGTTTATAACACATCATGACATAACATTATCTTCTTTTCCTGAAAACTCTCACATTTTGTTTCCTTGCTCGTAAGTAATACAGTTAGTAAGTTAGTAAGTTATTCATCAAAACATAACAAAAACATAGTTAAAGGGGCAGTGTGCTATTATGGGCATTTAGCCCTATTAGTGGTCTGTCTACCATGAACATGAAACATAGTGACCATAATTTCACTGATCATTCCAGTATTGTGCTAGCTGCAGTTTTTATGCAGGCTCTCACTGGGCTACAATGGAAGTCAATGGGGCATACGTAAATGCATTGAACACAAATGTCTAATTTGTAAAACTGTAATTTTTGTAAAATATGTAACTTGCACATTTGTAATTTGGAAATTGAGAATTAGAGTTTATCTGTAGCATAATCTTGAAGCCGGCAGCAACATTTCACTGTGACTGTGTACAGTGTATACATTACATGTGACGAATAAAATAATCTTGAATTTTGAATCTTGAAGCCATGCTTAACACGTAAAATTGTGTTGCCCATTGAGAGCCCATTGAACCCAATAGCGCACTACCCCTTTAAGGTGTGTTGTTGACGGACCTTTAGCTTGTGTGATGGACTGAACGGAGAGGTTGCTGAGCCTCCGGGGGTCTCTGGCAGTCTTGGGGGGTGGAGGGGTGGCTCGGAGGGGTGGGAGAGGGCTGCTGGGGCGCGAGGGCGGCGCCCTATGGGGGGTCTGCGGGGCGGAGTTTCTGCCGGGAGAGGAGGGGCACAGGGCACGCCACTCGGCAGCGGTGGGCTGGGGGAGTGCGACGCCCCCCCGGTGCACTGGGGTGAGGCTGCGGCCGCCGGTGACGGGCATCCGGGGCGGGACGGCGGGGGGAGGGTCTTCGTCCGCGTTCGGAGCCGGGTCCGGACCAGTCTGGGACTCGGAACCAGGTTCTGAGCTGCCGGAGGAGAATTTCGCACGACGGGCCGGTTTCCGGGAGACGGATATGAGAGGGATGTCCAGCTCCTGACACACGTTGGTCCGGGCCGCAGGGTCCACCACCAGCAGAGTGTCTTCGTAGATGTCCTCCTCCTCCTCCGGCCGGGGGGGTCTGGGCGACTGTGTTCGTTTGGGGGGAGGGGCGGGGGGAGACTCAGGGCGGTTGGGGCCGAAGGAGGTCAAGACCACCCCCGGGTCCGACCGTCTCCGTTGCCTCTCCGAGATCATCACGTCCAGGACGTGACAGAACGTGGCCTTGTTCAGTTTGCACCCTCCTCCTCCTCCTCCTCCTCCTCCTCCCTCTCCTCCTCCCTCTCCTCCTCCTCCTCCTCCTTCGCTCTCATCCCCCCCGGAAGACCCGCCCCCCTCCACCTCCTCCCCTGCCTCACTCTCCACCTCCCCTCTTCTCTCCTCCACCTCCAGTCCATTCTCCTCATCCTCCTCTCCCTCCTCCTCCTCCTCCTCTTCCTCCTCCTCGACGGGCACCCATACCAACTTCATTCCAGGTCGTTGGAGGTGACACACGCAGCTGCAGTCCCTCTCGCAGCATGGGCTGGGGGGCCCCGCCTCTGCCTCCACCCCTCCAATCAGCTGTAGCTCCGCCTCCACCCCTCCAACCAGCTGTAGCTCCACCTCCTTGCCATCGGGTTCTGTGTGAGAGGGAGGGACACGAGGTTAGACCAGGGATACAGGTACATGATTCCTACATGATCTGTGGTTAGACCAGGGGTATTGGTACATGGTTCCTACTGTATATGATCTCTGGCTTCACCAGGGGTATTGGTACATGGTTCCCACTGTATATGATCTCTGGCTTCACCAGGGGTATTGGTACATGGTTCCTACTGTATATGATCTCTGACTTCACCAGGGGTATTGGTACATGGTTCCTACTGTATATCTCTGGTTAGACCATCCTCCCTCATTCATCCATTTTCTACAACCGTAATGTGTGCGCATCCCGAATGTCTACAAACGTTGGTCCATATTATCTCTGGTTTGATGACAGTTCTTCTGAAGGGACACAAGGTCACAGCAGGGATATTGGTACATGACTCCAATATGATCTCTGGTTTGACCACAGTTCTTCTAAACGGACAATAACGATTCAAATACAGTACAAAGTAAACCTTTGCAAATATACAGGTAAGTAATGAGAATCAAATGTAACAATGCATTAGGTTCCCTTTCTGTACACAACTATATTAGACAATAGCGGACCTCGTTACATACACTTCCCTCCACAGCCCACAAATCTACATATCAGGAAGAAAAACAAACAACATGTCTGCCATGTGTCTAATAACATGTTCATGCATCTGAACTGCTCCAACACGTCTCATCTCTTCCGTCCCTTACAACCGTAGACACGCCTAGAAATCTCAGACTTCACTGATAAGGCTGAATGGGTTGTGGGTTGTTTCCTGCTGAGTCAGCTTCTATACGTGTGTCCTGGGACAACTCATCTCTACTTTCATTCGGAGCAGTTTCCACCTCTGTGAGCTTGATCACATGACCGGCTGGACGGTCCAATCAGCAATGAGCATGGTGCAAACAGGGGATCTCTCCAGTTCTTACAGTATTAGTGCAGATAGCAGAGAGACATATTTGATGAGCAACATACACTTTTCATGGAGTATTGAGATTAACACAGCAACAGGGTGACATGTTTGTGAAGAAGGAATGAGGGAGAAAGAGAGTGAGAAAGAAAGAGAGAAAGAGAAGAGAAAGAAAAAGATAGCCCCCAACCAGAAGCCCCCAGAAGTCCAGGTCTGACCTTTCTGCTGGTTCAGAGTTCCTCACTGTTCTCATGCTGGTTTAGAGTTCATCACTGTTCTACTGTTCTCTATCGCTGCTACAGGGAACCAGAACAGGGAAGTATAAGAAAACAATTCATACAGAATATAACTATGCCATCTTACCGTGAAACCGAAACTGAACTTTAGCTTGATAATTCATACAGTATTTACCTCAAAGTTTATCTGACATTCAAAGAAAGGAACTATGAGAATGTGGACAAACTGATTTTGAAAGCATTGCCAAGCAACATGAAAAGCATTTTCCTGGACGATGTACTGTAGCAGATTCTTCTTAAACACCGCTAACTACTGAACATTGATTGTGGCTAGTGGAGCACACACCTTCCCTCACACGCACACACGCGCACGCACACGCGCGCACCAACACACACACACACACACACACACACACACACACACACTTTATGTGTTTACCTGTAGGTGCAGTAACACTCACAGAACCTGTTCTGTGGAGTAGGTAGATCACATGACTTACAGTAGCTAGCTCCACACCTGCTGCCCCCAGAGTGAGCCTGATACCAGACTCACAGCTGGCCTTCGGGGACAGACTAACACAGCCCAATACCTAGTGCACGGTAAAAAATCAAGGTGACAACTCGATGTCCAGGAATGACGTGTCAAAAGTTCACTCACACGACCTCTTTGAGGCTTCATTTGTATCTCTGTGTTGTATGTACAGTATAGCTTGCTGTTTGTGCCGTGTAGTTATGTCTAAATCAACATTTGTCCTCCTCACGGTGTATCCTGCTGGCTTCAACTGTCTTGTTCTATGTTGTATGTTTTATCTGCTCACCTATCTCAATTAACTGTCTTTTTTAGTCTGTATGATTCACTGTTTACTTATATCTTTTGCCATTTTAGGAAGCCTTTTTATAACACATTGGCCAGGGACTACAGATGAAGATTAGCATTTTGGCTAAATCTGGAATATTTATATTTGTTGTTCACTGTCCCTCGTTAATTAAACTGAACTGGAACCTGAACGTCAAGTTTTACTGACGTGCTACAGTCTTCTCATCAGGGTGGGGTGTGAACTGTGCTTGTATTCATGTGTTCTGTTTATTACACCATTGCAAAGTGATTAACATCTAACAGTGTCGGTTGGGTTCTTACCAGACCGCCCTCCCTCCACCCCGGGCGCCGCGCCGCCCCCCTCCTCTCCTCCGGGGGTCTTCCTCATGGTCGGGTCGCTTTGCTGCCGCAGAATATGACTCCTCTTCATAGGCAGTGGGGGAGCCTGGCTCTCCCCCCTCTGAGATGGTGGAGTGGTGCGGGCCGGTTTGGGTTTGACGCTGGGAGCCTTCCTGGGCCCCTTCTTAGGGGCGGGTTCTGCGGTGCCATTGGTGGGTTGCTCCGCAGCGGTCAGCATAGCCTCCGGTTGGCTGAACCTGTCCACGATGCTCCTCACCTTCCCGCATGACGCCCAGGCCGTACCACCTGTATCCTCCAGAGGAGGGGAGTCCGTCTGGGGTAAGGGTTTTCTCGGGACTGGAGGTCTGGCTCTGGCTTCAGGTTTGGGGGGTAAGGGGTAAGTGGGGCCTATGGAAGGCTCTGGTTGGGACATGGTTGGGGGAGATCTTTTTTCAGCGGGGGACGGGGGGGGGGTTCAAATCTGCCCCCTGACCAATCAAAGGTCAGGCTTAGATTGCAAAGGTCCGTGTGGGCGGGTCATTCTGGCCTGAAGAGGAGACAGAAAGAGAAGATAAACAAGTTGACATTTCCAAGAGGAAGGCCAATGTTAATTAACACGAATGTAACCGTGTCTTTTTTTTACAACCCTTTTAGGAATTACATAATTAAATGTGACAATTATGAGCAATCCTCATGGCAGTTATGAACTTTAGATACAATCAAAACATAAAACCCAGAACATTAAATCTGTTATCAGGCAATGAACTGCAGTGGTATGAATACAAATCCCTTTGCGAATGGGATCTGAGGCTTGAGAACTTTGGTGAGAACCCTGGCAGGAGAGAACGTGACTTTGGGCCGGGAGGAGGTCCTTCTCCACAGAGGAAGTTCCCTGAAAGCGAAACATTCCTTCACTCGGTATCCACGGACAATAAGGACCCAGCTGACCACTCCATAGATAATAATTTACTGTTCAACACTATATTGGATTACCTAATGAGTCAACAAAACAATTACAAATCATGACCTTTGACCTAGAGTACTGTATGTGCCCTTGGGCTTGGCCAAACATGGGACAGTGAGACAGTGTAGCCGTTCGGGTCGGGTTCTGACTGGATGAGTATAAGTGTGTTTTCATTTTTGTCTGTATACTGTGCAGTGAGTATACTGTACATTTGGTTCAAATCTCAACACGTGTGTACTTACGCAAAACAGACACTGCACACGTATGCCTGTGTCCCTCCAAGCAAGCAATCTACAGTACCACACTATAATAACCACACATCCCAGACATGCAGAATAGTAAACATGAATGAATCCTTCATCATGAAGCATGTACAGTACCACACTATAATAACCACACATCCCAGACATGCAGAATAATAAACATGAATGAATCATTCATCATGAAGCATGTACAGTACCACACTATAATAACCACACATCCCAGACATGCAGAATAGTAAACATGAATGAATCCTTCATCATGAAGCATGTACAGTACCACACTATAATAACCACACATCCCAGACATGCAGAATAGTAAACATGAATGAATCCTTCATCATGAAGCATGTACAGTACCACACTATAATAACCACACATCCCAGACATGCAGAATAGTAAACATGAATGAATCCTTCATCATGAAGCATGTACAGTACCACACTATAATAACCACACATCCCAGACATGCAGAATAGTAAACATGAATGAATC
Source organism: Borostomias antarcticus (assembly GCF_949987555.1). NCBI lineage: Eukaryota > Metazoa > Chordata > Actinopteri > Stomiiformes > Stomiidae > Borostomias > Borostomias antarcticus. Next base: position 5,723,949 of record NC_140250.1, on the reverse strand, counting down.
CTTCATCATGAAGCATGTACAGTACGCTGACAGCAGCTCCGTCTGCAGACAGGGTCACATGAACAGGTTTTCACATTCACATTCACAAAGTTCAACATTAACACTGCAAATCTCCTTAACACTGAACACATTGTTGCGCCACCTTTGTCCCACACGCAGACCGGCTGTAAAATTGTTAATGAACAACCCCAGAGGGGGGGGGAGAAGGAGGGCAAACGGGAGAGTGGTTTTAGGGAGAGAAGAAGACTAGAATAAGGTTGGAATATTACTGTAGTAGAACACTTCCTACAACCAAAAGGATGACTGAAAGACCTGCGAGAGAAACGTTGCATACAGCATACTTTAAAGGAGTAGTTTGGTATTTAGCATCATAAGCTCTGTTTTAAGGTCATTTACCATCATATACTATGGTCCACATCAACATTTTGACAGACTTTGCACTCTTCAGACATTATATGCCCAAAATATATGCCCATAGAGATCCATTATATGATCAACTGATGGTTCTCTATGAGCATATATATGCCCATAGAGCTCCATTGTCTAGGCTACTTAGCTGTGACAGGAGTCATGAGAACTAATATCTCAAGAGTGCACAGTCTTTCTAACATTTTGATATGGGCCGCTGTACATGACCATAAATAGCCTTACCACAGGGCTTATGATTACATTACTACACATTTACATTACAGTCATTTACAGTAACAAGTGCTTTTATCCAAAGCGACTAACAATAATTGCATTTAACGTAGGAAAAACCAATGTACTACTACTTGCTAGAACTCACAAGTGAATCTCCTTTCTAAAACAAGTGATTAAGAGCATAATCTAGCGCTGAAGGCAAAGTGCAAGAATAGCAATCTAAAATACAATAGGTGCTAAAGAGGAAGGATTGTTTCCAGTTTTGAGCCTGAAACAAAAGATGGGCAGCAACTCTGCTGTCCTGACGTCAGTGGGTAGTTCATTCCATCACTGCGGGGCCAGGACAGAGAAGAGCCGTGACCGCGTTGATCGATCGCAGGGGCCTCGGAGTGACGGGGCAACTAGTCGCCCTGAGGAAGCAGAGCGCAGCGGTTGAGAGGGGGTGTAGGGTTTGACCATGGCCTGGAGGTAGGAGGGAGCTGTTCCTTTCATTGCCCTGTAGGCTAGCGCCAGAGTTTTAAACTGGATGTGAGCCACTACAGGGAGCCAGTGTAGGGAACGGAGAAGGGAATTTGGGCGGGAGAACTTGGGGTGGTTGAACACCAGGCGATTAGGATGTGGAATACCAAACTACTTCTTTAATAGGCCACAGGCATAGCTGGTTTATCACAATGATATGTAAAGTCGTACTGTCATACTGTACATACTGTCATAACCTGAATACTAGTCCTGGGCGTGTGCATGCACAACATTCTGCTGACTGAGGGAGCTGCACATGTGGTCCACTCCGGCCCATGTAATTCTCTCTCTCTCTCTCTCTCTCTCTCTCTCTGACTTCCAGCGCAGCAGCTGAAGTCCACCCCTCACACGCCTTTTTCTCTATTTACGGGTGCAGCTACTGTAAAGGGGTTTATGCACTGAACGCCTCATTCCCTGAAATGCAATACTGAAAATAATACTCAGCCTATATGAAACTTACTATAATACGGGATATAATAAGTGATTATTATGAAGCAAGGATAGGTTTATTGGCATAGGAGTATTTAGAGTATTTAGGCAATAGCTCACAACAGGTATGGTTATTATATTACAGCTAAGGGGCTTGTCGGCTCAAACGGTCACCAAGTATGGCAATATGAAAGTAAACTTGAGTACACTCAAGTTTAAATAGTTTATATTAATGAATAATAATGTTCAAAATAAAACAGTCCTTCCTAGCTGCCTACACTGGCGTTTGCTGTTGAACATAAACACTAGCAGCATATTTCTTTTTTCATCACAGGCTAGCGCTACATTGATTTCACTACTGTATCTGGCTATTTATTTACATGAATTTGTAGGATGTACAACAGTGACATTGTTATTCTTCAACTGTTATTCTAAAACTGCTTGAAGCTGTCTTCTTGTTGTAGGCTACAGCATATGAACCCAGACACCGAGTGATACTAAACCGTGGAATCAGTCTTAGTCACAGTCCTAGCCGTGGTGGTATACTGTTAATATACAGGATCACGGCTATGAACCAATCAGATCGCTAGATTTGAGCTACCCGTTGTATAAATATTTATATACAACATAATCTTCTCATGACTCAGCAGCAGCTGATGCAATATCCAGCCAAGAAGGACTGACGCTATGTGAGTCACACATGGCAGCGTAGTGAAGCAAACATCTGTGAGAGAATATTGCATCTCTCTCATGCAACTGCTCAGGGAATCGACGCAGCAGAGCTGCACGCCATCCAATCAGGTTTAGGCCGGCGTCCAACTCCATTACAGTAATTAGTAGCTCAACAGGATTGAGGTCCCATTCATTTTCACTGAAGATGTTTTGAGTTGCTACAGTAAAGTGATTGAGTTCACTGTAGTACTACAGTCACCAGTTTCCACTGGGCTGATAATGGTGCCACAAATGTATAATAAAGATAAGCTAATCTATCAGCAGCCTTAATATCCGGGTCCTACAGACATGCAGGCCAGCTAGTTCTGTCTTCTGGCCGAAACGTCAATCAGGCAGTAGTAGGAGCACGCTGTCTCTGTCTTTGGCTAAGTCTTCCTAACATTAACCATGCAGTAGCAGTAGTAGCAGCAGCAGCAGCAGTAGTAGGCTGTCTTTGTCTCTGACGAAGCCTGTCTGTTTGAGCGGCCGGACAGAACTGCACCAGCTCGTCTGACCAGTTTGTGATGAGAGACAGAATGTGGATCAGTCGGCACATAGGCCTGCTCCTTCAGCTACGCTCTGCCCTCATACTCCTTCACTCCTTCAGCTACGCTCTGCCCTGCTCATACTCCCTCACTCCTTCAGCTACGCTCTGACCTCATACTCCCTCACTCCTTCAGCTATGCTCTGCCCTGCTCATACTCCCTCACTCCTTCAACTACGCTCTGCCATGCTCATACTCCCTCACTCCTTCAGCTACGCTCTGACCTGCTCATACTCCCTCACTCCTTCAGCTACGCTCTGCCCTCATACTCCCTCACTCCTTCAGCTACGCTCTGTGGAAGGAGTACTGCTGAAAGGGAAAATACTTGTAGGATGAGTCGGAGGAAATGTCTGACATACTGTAGCTGCATGATGAGGAGACCAACAGTAACTGGAGCCTTTGGTTTTGCCACAAGTCTTCACAGATGCTCTTCAGTCCTGTCCCTGACCAGGACCTGGACTGAGCACTTGGACTTGGTCCCCTGGGCGCTGGGAACGATGGCTGCCCACTGCTCTCGTTGACGAGACAGTAGGCTAGTTGCCTATTCCCCCATGGTGAATTCACCAACACCCTACACAGGTACAGCCCAATAGCTACCAATCACAGTGGTCCCAGTGATTTAATCAACTCTAATCTAATAATCCTAGTCAGCAAGCGTGTTCATGAAGCACATCATGCCTATCAACGAGGTCAACCCTGCCTTTCTCCCTATTCCCTAGTAAGAGCTGGTCTAAGCAACTTTGGGAATTGCTTTTTTAGGGAATACTCCTTTTTAGTGCCAGTTAGGACGACTAGTGATTCTCTAAGATTCTTTGTGAACATGGCCCCTGGTGTTTACTATATTTGACCTGTAGTACCCCCAGTCATTGCTGCTTGCAGCTACTGTACTGTATATTTGAAGTTGTTTTGCAAAAGACCAAACGTCTGCATGCTCTGCATTGTAGATTGCCTGGGCTGGGGCAGGCTAGCTATTGAGATGCAAACACCCTGTCTATGTACAGTAGGTGTATGTGTGTGTGTGTGTGTGTGTGTGTGTGTGTGTGTGTGTGTGTGTGTGTGTGTGTGTGTGTGTGTGTGTGTGTGTGTATGTATGTATATGAGTGTGTGTACACTAGGTGTGTATATATATATGTGTGTGTGTGTGTGTGTGTGTGTGTGTGTGTGTGTGTGTGTGTGTGTGTGTGTGTGCGTGCGTGTGCGTGTGTATGTGTGCCCACGCGCATGCGTGTAGGGGATCCATAATGGTTTGTGTGTGTGTGTGTGTGTATGTGTGTGTGTGTGTCTAAGTAATAACAGAGTGCTCTCCCCACTATAATACCGTCTGTCTCTGACTCTGAGACCATCAGCATGTTCAGCCTCCACAGTCTGCCTTTCCTTTATTGACCTGGTTTCGGTCGACGACTGCATTCTTCTCTGTGTCACAGACAGAGACTAGCCCTGGGGCAGTCTTCCAGGCTGCCAAAGCATACAGCCTTTGTAAGACAGATGTACAGCCCAGTGTAAAAACCCTAGAAAGTCTTTCAGACATGATGAGATTTGTCCATCCATTGTCTGATCAGACTGGCTAGCTCAGCTGACAACCCTAATAGCCTAAGTGGACCTGCACCCTCCATTATCATATGCTGTGTGCAGCCTTGTTTATGGAATGGTAAGGGGCCATCTGGGGTAAAGTGTTGCTGTAATGGGTCAATGTGCTGAATTCTCGCCACGCCATTGTTATCCTCGTCTACGCCCCCCCCCCCACCCTCGGCTAATGCACCTGTGACGTCATCCACATCCACCCATGTCTCACTCTCCAAAACACTGACTGACTGCACCCAGTACGTGACATGCAGCCCCAGAGAGAATAACACCCTGGACCTACTGTATGCAAACACCGGGCCGAGAGCCGTTCGCTACCAGGCCGCACAAGGATTAGGATATAATAGTGCAGTCTGTCGTTCCAGTGCCCAAAAAAGCATGTCCCAGCGTCGTCAATGACTACAGGCCAGTGGCACTGACGTCTCATGTCATGAAGGTATTCGAGAGACTGGTTTTGCAGCCCCTGAGGCCCTTGGTGAGAGACTTCCTGGACCCCCTGCAGTTTGCGTACCAGGCTCAAATCAGGGACGATTCCATGATCTACCTACTCCACAGAGCCTATTCACACCTGGAGGGGCCAGGAAGCTCAGTGAGAGTCATGTTCTTTGACTTCTCCAGTGCTTTCAACACCATTCTCCCCCTCCAGCTCGTGGAGAAGCTCCCAGCTATGCAGGAAGACCACAACTCGGTGGCCTGGATCACAGACTACCTCACAGGCAGGCTACAGTATGTCCGTCTGCAGGGCTGCCTGTCCGATGTGGTGATTAGCAACACGGGTGCCCCACAAGGAACAGTCCTGTCACCTTTCCTGTTCACCCTCTACACCTCCGACTTCAGCCACAACTCTGGAGCGTGCCACCTCCAGATGTTCTCAGACGACTCCTCTATTGTGGGCTGCATCAGGGCAGACGATGTGGAGTACAGGGATATGGTCAGGAGATTCACTGAATGGTCTGAGGAGAACCAGCTGCAACTCAACATCAGCAAGACCAAGGAACTAGTGGGGGACTTCAGAAGGAACAAGAGGCCTCCAGCCCCACCACCATCCACGGGGAGGAAGTTGAGATGGTGGATTCATACAAGTTCCTGAGAGTGCACCTGAACAACTGGACTGAAAACACTGAGGCCCTCTACAGGAAAGAACAGAGCAGACTGTTCTTCCTCAGGAGGCTCAGGTCCTTCGATATGTGTAGCAGACTACTGAGGATGTTCTACCAGTCTGTTGTAGTCAGCACACTGTTCTTTGCCTGCTGGGGAGGCAACACCAGGTCTGAAGAGTCAAACAAGCTGAACAAGCTGGTGAGGAGGGCCGGCTCTGTTGTGGGGCAACAACTGGTCCGCCTGGAGACTGTGGTGGAGAGGAGGATGAGGGACAAACTGAAGTCTTCTGAGTGTTGTGTAGGTGTGCATGTATGTATGTATGTATTTGTATTACTAGACATATCTATACAGCCTGTATGTATGTATGTATGTATGTATGTATGTATGTATGTATGTATATATGTATATATGTATGTATGTATATACTCCTAGACAACTATTGATACAGACTTGATGTATGTATGTATGTAATAATAAATAAATAATAATATATTATATAATATAATAAAATCTATTCTATACTGTACACATTCTGTACATATGGATGTATATAGTCCCTGTTCTTTTTTATGCTTAGGCATACTCTGTATGTAGTGCATTTCGATCATTAAAGTAGGCTATCTATCTTCGTCATGGGTTCCACATTGCTGGCCAGGGGGAGAGGTGACAGGAAGACACGCAAACCCACACACAAATGTGAAAGAGAATGGGAAGGAGTGCATGGTCCCCATGGAACTAAGATACTGTATCATTAATTAGTGATCAAATGTGTGAGATTGTTGACATGCTGGAAGATATAGGGTGTTAACATTCAAAAACAAACTCTACAGCATAGCCTAATAAGTACGCGACTGACTGCCGGGCTTCTGACAGGTGGACTTGAGAAACACTTCAGTGCTAAAAAAAATCCATTGAAAGAGAGTATACTGAAAAAAGAGGCTGAAAATGTCATGAAGTTTGATAGCCTATAGCATCTCTTAATTGGTCATCTGAATCGAGTGCAGGAAACTTACCAAAATTGATTCGCAGCAAACTCTCCACTCGATAATCTACCGCTTGGTATAGGTTATGTTCCCTTAAAAAATCTTTAAAAAAAAAAAAAGAAAAAGAAAAAACTAGATTATCCGCTTCCGATTTTAAAACACAGCTTGTAGTTTGCTCCGGGTATTCCTTATTGTTTCGCTGTAGTTTGCTTTCTGTGTGAATCCGGGAGCATTATCATCCGCTGTTGCCAGTTCTTTGTTACGAGCCTGAGTGGGGATGCGAGGTGAATAGTGCAACCCCCCCACTCCCCTCCCCTTGGGATCTCTCCACCCAACCCTCTCTCTCCCTACATCTCTCTCCCTCCCTCCCTCTCTCTCTCTCTCTCTCTCTCTCTCTGTCTCTCACTACACTCGTCTACCTCAAGTTTGCGGCAGACTCGACGCACGAATGCTTGTAAACAATTTTAAATAATCGTTCTAGAGGTATCCTTACATAATCATTATAGCTTATAGGCTAGTAAGAAGTCTAAATGGTCTGACACGGATTATTTATCAGCCATCCTAAAGTAAAGTGCATTAAGTCCTCATAATTCATTGTAGGCTATCGAAATACACGTTTGCTATGTGCACGATGCATTGCACCAACAGGAAAATGTACAGATGCAGGTTGGGCCACATGCAGTGGTGATGACCTGAACTGAGATTAATATGTTAAGAACGTCCATCTAGCGTCAGGTTTTGGAATGATCCTTCCAAAGATGCACTCCAGAAAGACATTACAGCACAAACTGTAATATCTCATCTGGATATAAAGCCACATTGCATGCATTTTGTCTGCAGCGTTCATGTTTTCTCAAACACCTGCAGCTACATTATGAATAAAACGTATTTACTGCAAAATCAACTGTTAAATAAAATCAAAGTGAATGGCTTCATTTTTATTGTAACAGATATTTTCCGACATAAAAGGCTAGTCGGATTTGCAGTATTATGAATGAGAAGTAGGCCCGGTAAACTGTAAAGTTGCAAGAAATGAGAGACTGCAATAAAATTAATCTGAACTGCAAAAAAATCCGCAATTCACATATATTTTAGCATTCAATTATTCAACAACACGTTGTACTTTTTAATGAAATATACCTCACATTTCACGGATGAGAAAGGACGTGGAAAGGGGCATTAGAGTGTATGACTATTTAATTACGATGTTCCTAATGCGCAAGGATATTGCGGGTTTCCTCCTCTTGACGTGGTGTCCTGCGAAAGCCCTCCGCCTCCTGGACCAATCTCAGCAGAGCGGAGTGAGCCCTCGAAGCACGTCCTGACCAATCACAGCAGAGCTGAGGGAGCGCTGGATGACCCTTCTGACCAATCACAGCAAAGCTGGGTGAGTGGTGGAAGTTCGTCCTGACCAATCACAGCAGAGCTGGGTGAGCGTTGGATGTGCATCCTGACCAATCACAGCAGAGCTGGGTGTGTAGGGGGAGCGTGCTGTTTACCTGTCAAAGCGCAGAGCTTTTATTTCGTCTTGAAAAGGTAGGATTTTCAGTTTTCAATGTTTGTAAATGTGAATGTTGACGTGAGAGGGTCGTGAAGACGAGTTGAATGCCGCAGCTTCCTTGCTGAACCCTAACAAACATTAGAGTGCCAGCTAACTAACACTAGCTCGATGATAAGGTCGTTACCGTAGTTAACGTTACCGTTATCCGGCCAGTCATCATAATCAGAGCCGATTATCAGCCCAGGATGCTGGAGATCTGGTTTGTCTAGCAGAGCTAGGTAGCTATAGTGAGCATTATATAGCTTCCACACACAAATGTGTCGCTAGCCTGCTAGGTATAAGCCAGCTAGCATAGCGGTTTAGCTAGCTAACGCGGTGATGTTTTCTGTTAAAGCCATAACGCGGGTTCACCCCAGCTAACGTAATGTGAACTAGTACTAGCTATCTAATGTTAGTCTAGCTAATCTTGGTTATGTTTTGTTGTGGCTGATCGCTTTGTCTGATCATTATCAGCTGCCTGCAGATAGTTAATTAGCTATCTAGCTACCTTTCATGGGATGCACCCAGCATACTCGTTAGACTATTACATACTACACTTACGCTTATTGCTAGCTGTGTAGGGCTGCAACATACTGACTGGCCTGACGTAAACACGCTAACCCAACCCACCATGAGACCGTGCTGCATCTTCATTGCGAAGTAATAGTATGTTCCAGGCTAGTTATGATGTCAAGGAGGAAGGCAGGGCTTGCTATTGTAGCCATGCCTAGCTTGGTAGCTAGATAAGAGCTGGACTTGGCTAGCTTGTCATCTCCATCATGTCTGATCTTGTGTGATGACTTTGATGAGGTGCAATGGTTTTGACTGCGTGTGTGTGCCTGTGTGTGTGATGCGCGTGTTTGTGTCTCAAGGGCTGCTGCAGCCCTAGGGCCAAGAGGGAGTCCGTGCTTCTCTCTGTTCTGCAGGCAGTAAGCAGAGGTGCCAATTAGCCCCTCAAGTCCCCAGAGCAGGTTAGGGTTAGCAGCAGAGTAGAGACTATCCATAGTGCCAGGCAGCTATTTACTGCTGCCCTCCCCCCCCTATACTCACAGGAGCCTTGGGGCTCAGCAACATCCACAGGGGTTGGGTGTTGGGCGTGCAGGGAGCTTGCTTTTGTAGCGTGTGTGTTTGTGTCAGGGATGCTGGGAGAGAGAGGTTGGGAGGAGGGAAGTGGGGGGCAGAGAGAGAGAGAGAGAGAGAATGAGCAAGAGAAAGAGGGAGAGTGTGAAAGGGAGGGAGAGAGAGAAAGAGGGAGAGAGAGAGAGGCTAGCGGTTGCCTGTACGCCGGTGTGTGTCTGTACGTTTTCCCTGTGGTCTCACTAAGACCAAGCATCATTGCACAGTGCCGTCCGTAGCTACAGTAGGTGCTTTGTGTAGCCGCTGCTGTAGCCTATTGTCCTGTGGCAGCTGATGCGTTTCTCTCCTGCCCGCTGTGTCCAGGAGCACGCCCACGGACCGACGCTGAAGAGACTACAATAGCCACCAACAGGACGGACTTTCTGGTAACTGACCTTTTGCAGGTGAGCATGTCCATCTGAGCGGAAAAAAAGACACCTACTGTAGATATCCCACTTAACTGTCTGTTCCTTACTGGCTTGATGTTTAACATACAGTACTCTGTTATTCTGTTTGATATGACCAGGCCTTGCCATTCGATTAATAGATCAGTAGCGCTTTCTTAAATGACATTACATTTGCAGTCATTTAGCAGACGATTTTATCCAAAGAAAATTACAATAATTGCATATAACATAGGTAGTCAGTCTACTATTGCTCACCAGAACTCACAAGGGCATCTCCTTTCTAAACGAGGGACTAGGAGCATAATCTAGTGCTGAAGGCAAAGTGCATGAACAGAAATGTAAAATACAACAGGTGCTTAAGAGTGAAGGTCTGGGTAGTAGGCCTACTTCTTGAAGAGGTGAGTTTCTTATCACAGTAGTGTTGAGGTAGCAACAATAGGCTATATTCCATCTCACTAGAAGGTACCTTTATTTAACACCGCTTGGATCAAAGCCTCTTTCGTCCCAACTCCATGTACCAATGATAGCTAATATGGGGCTGGTATGGAGTCAGTCAACTTTGACTTTGACCCAGGGTGAGTTCAAGCAGGTTCTCTAGGAGGTGGCAGGGTATTTTTCACAAATAGTGTAAACCACAGTGTTAATTGGAGCTTCTCAGGGTGCAGACTCAGAGCCAGGGCCCAGTAGGAGCTCTCTCTCCAGGGGAGACCCTCTCCAGGAGACACCCTCCTGGGCTTTCATCCAAAGTGACTTACAATAAGTACCTCTGTCCTTAGGGTTAGGGGGCTGGGTGGGGGGGGGGGGGTTGGCCCAGTGGATACGAGCCCTGGAGCTATTTCGGCTGGCTGCACATCGCGTTGTTGTGAACAGAATGAATACCACCTACTAGCAAACAAAACATGTTCAGTCACAATTATACTGTTAAAACCAAGATGCCTAGATAAAAAAATATGTTTTCCAACGGATATATTTGACGAAAAAAAAGCCGCTTTTCATCGCTAACTCAGAGCGGGGAGAGCCATGAACGCAATCTGTTCGTGGACTACAAGAACGCGTCATTAATACCTTTGACTGCGCATGTCAAAGGTATCAGTGACGCGTTTTTTTCAAAGATGGCGCGGTTCAATAGGGCTTCACTCTTTCGAGCAGTCAGTGATTGGAGTGACCCTATCCAGTTCTATTAATACATCCATGATACGAGCCCAGGTTAGCGTAAGGGTAGTCTCGCATAGCCAGATCTATCTCCACACTTCATTTATGCTGTGCCAGCGCTGGAGAAATGTCTGGCTGGACTCATTACCATTCAGAGATAGGGTGGGGGGAAACACTGTATTTCTTGAAACCAATCACAATCGTCTTGTGTAAACCAATCACAATCGCTAGCTCTGAGGTTGTTGTTTCACGCAGTGATTGGGCAGTGAGAATCTCCCGCCGCCACTGATTGGGGGGGGCAAGGAGATTCTCCTGCCTCCTAATGACAAGTCTTCTCATCTCCAAAACCTACATGTGGAGATTCAGACAAGGGTAAGGGATATGGGTTGGCCCAGTGCATACGAACCCGGGTTAGTGTTAGGGACTTAGTGCATTTTACATCCATGTATCAAAAGTTGTCCAAGGTGTTCTCTAAAGAAACGGGCCTTCAGTAACGCTGGGGTCCCTTTTGTCCAAGACATTGCTTTTAAGAAAGCTGCTTCTTTGCAATTTCTGGACTGGTTTGATTGTTTAAGCGTGGCATAGTTTTATTTTGGGCCGAACATGATTTAATGATAATCCCCCTCTCTCTCTCTCTCTCTCTCTCTCTCTTCTCTCTCGCTCTCTCTCTTCTCTCTCTCTCTCTCTCTCTCCCACCCCTCTCTCTTTCTATCAGTGGAATAGCGGAATCACTCTTGAACTATGAGCTCAGTGGCTGTGTTGACCCCGGAGAGCTTCGCCGAGCACCGTAGCGGGCTCAAGGACCAGGAGATCACAGGTAAGCACATCCAGAGGACTGAGGGACCAGGGGGTCACAGGTAAGCACAGCCAGAGGACTGAGAGACTAGGGGGTCACAGGTAAGCACAGCCAGAGGACTGAGAGACCAGGGGGTCACAGGTAAGCACAGCCAGAGGACTGAGGGACCAGGGGGTCACAGGTAAGCACAGCCAGAGGACTGAGGGACCAGGGGGTCACAGATAAGCACAGCCAGAGGACTGAGGGACCAGTAGATCACCTGTAAGCAGAGATGGACTTGGTCCATAGACAGGGAAGAGGTTTAGATGGGGGGAGAGACAAAGCGTGACTCAACTAGTCTGATTTTCTTTTTTCTCTCTGTCCATCCATCCACCCGTACCCGCCTCTGTATCCAACCCGCCCCCCCCACCCCCTTAGGCGGGGTACCCGAGGATGAGGCCTACATCCCCACCTACCTGGAGGCCTTCCCCCCGCTGCCGGAGAAGGGTGCTCCGGGGGAGAAGGCCGGGGAGCCGGCGGGGGCCTGGACCAGCAAGATCAAACCCATCAGGGCCTCGGTCATCACCCAGGTCAGACACGCACACAGTGGGCCACATCACCTGCGTCATGTCTGCTACACAGAAAACTCTAACTCCACAAACTTTCTTTTTTTACCAGTCATAAAAAATAACATGTCATGTCAAACCCATAAAGTGCACCAAAATAGTAACATTTAACGGGAGCTTGAAAGTTCACATCACATCAAAGCCTCTCGTTCTCACTAGACTTCTCACTCTCTGTTCTCTTGTAGTTTGGTCCATGAAGGCTGGTCTTCTGCTCCGCCTGTGTGGCACCACATTATCTAGCTAGTACGCACTGCACTATCGCTGTCTGACAGGACTAGAGCTTGTAACAATAGGACTGTTCTTCCCATCTCAATCTTGACTATTTCGCTCTGCACTGTTCAGTTCCTGTGAGTAACATCTTAGATAAGTTGAACTGAATTGACGACAGCTGACGTAACACGAGCAGCTGCTTCCTGGTCTGCATGTAGCGCTGTAGTGTTACGTCGTTAGCTAGCTAGAGTGTACAGTGGAAATTATATCAGAAATTGTATCAGTAACAGTAGTGTATTTATTTAGCAATTAATGTTCCATTTCTTTCTATACGTTTCACATTGTGATTCCATTAAATTAAAAATTAGAAATAACGGCAGTCTTATGACAACTGGGTGCTAGAGGTAGATCCTAAAAGTAGTAGATAATGTGAAGAAAGAGACATGCATGTAAAGTAGAGACAAAGCTGGCTAATTAACTAATCAAAGTGTCGGGTGGCTTCTGAAACATGCATGGAAAATGAAAAATCTACCCACATTTTGCGCTTGGCGGGTGTTAAAGGAGAATTCAAGTCTATGATTTTGTAGCCTCTAAACACATGTAATAGGTGTTTTGTATACAATAAACATAAACCAAACCAGAAAATTTCATTATGTTAGTAATAAGTACAATAAACTGAATGTGGTGGTTACAGACGCTGTTCTTTTGAAAGACTCATCCCTCTCTCCCTCCCTCCCCTCCTCCCTCCTCTCTCTCCCTCCATCCCTCTCTTCCCTCCTCCCTCCATCCCTCCCTCCCTCCTCTCTCTCCCTCCATCCCTCTCTTTCCCTCCCTCCTCTCTCTCCCTCCATCCCTCTTTCCCTCTCTCTCTCCCTCCATCCCTCCCTCTCACTCTCTCCATCCCTCCATCCTTCTCTCCCTCCTTCCCTCCCTCCCTCCCTCCCAACCTTTCTCCCTCCTTCTCTCCTTCCACCCCCCCCCCCCCAGGTGTTCCACGTGCCCCTGGAGGAGCGGCGCTACAAGGACAACAGTCAGTTCGGGGAGGGCGAGGAGGCCAAGGTGTGCCTGGATATCATGCAGCGGACCGGGGCCCACATCGAGCTGTCGCTGGCCAAGGACCAGGGCCTCTCCATCATGGTCACCGGCAAACTGGAGTCCGTCATGAAGGCCCGCAAGGAGATCGTGGCGCGCCTGCAGACACAGGTGTGTGTGTGTGTGTGTGGGGGGGGGGGGGGTGCTGTAGACGCATTTAGGATAGGCTGTGGAATAAGTGTTCACCAGTTAGAGATTTTGTCTGAAAAGGGGGGGGGGGGGTGGAGAGAGGGATGGAGGGAGAGAGAGAAGGAGGTATGGAGAGAGGGATGGAGGGAGAGAGAGAAGGAGGTATGGAGAGAGGGATGGAGGGAGAGAAGGAGGTATGGAGAGAGGGATGGAGGGAGAGACAGGAGGTATGGAGAGAGGGATGGAGGGAGAGAGAGAAGGAGGGATGGAGAGAGGGAGCGAGATGGAGGGAGGGAGGGAGAGAGGGATGGAGGGTAAGAGGGACTGTGATTAACATCCACAGGGGGTGGAGTGAGTGACATCCTCTTAACTGCTTTTTCAACGTCTGACTGAAGTGTCCTTTTCTACGTTTTTCTTTGTGTGAAGAGGATGGATTCAAATGAGAGTCAGAAAGTGAAAATGATTGCCCCTCTTAAATGTCTTCAGTTCCTCTGCTGAATCTTTCACCCTGCAGTGAGAATGTCAGGTCTGGCGGTGTGTGTGTGTGTGTGTGTGGGAAGGGCTGAGGCATAATCTGATCAGAAAATAAACCCTCTGTTTACCCCCGGCTGCGCTGAGCAGACGCCCTCTTTGTTGCGCTAAACTCCTAAAAGCTTTTTAAGTTTTTTGTGACCGTGTTGGGATTATTGACACAGCTGGACGGCGGTTCGTTGAAGCCTGACGCTTTGCCTGTTCTGGACGGTTCTCCGCCTTTGTAGCCAGCTACACGTCCCCTTTCCAGAGTAGTCTGGGGTGACACGGCCCTAGTCTGACTCTAGTCGACCCTAGTCTGAGATAAGCCTCGTCATTAGGCGACGGGAGAAGATTCTCCCTGACCCAATCAGTGGCGACGGGAGATTCTCCCGGCACCAATCAGATTCTCCCGTCGCCAAACAGATCCAATCCAAACCCCTCCCCTTCTGCTATCCATTTTCAGTCCCCTTCACTACTGTGTGTGAAACAACAACCTCAACAACCTATTCCCTGAATGGTAATGAGTGCAGCCAGACTTTTCTCCAGCGCTGACACAGCGTAAACCAAGTGTGACACCCCCCCCCGCCCCGCCCCCCCTCCCCTCGCCCCCAGGCCTCGGCGACGGTCGCCATCCCCAAGGAGCACCACCGCTTCGTCATCGGGAAGAGCGGTGAGAAGCTGCAGGAGCTGGAGCTGAAGACGGCCACCAAGATCGCCGTGCCCCGCCCCGACGACCCCAGCACCAGCATCCGCATCACCGGCACCAAGGAGGGCATCGAGAAGGCCCGCCACGAGATCCTGCTCATCTCCGCCGAGCAGGTCAGGACATGGAGGGAGGGAGGGGGCGAGGGGTGATGATGATGATGATGGTGGGTGGGTATTTAGTGTCGACAGCCTTGGTTCAGCAGCGCTACGTTTACACCGCCAGGTTCTGCTGTTGTGTGAAGAATCGAACACAAAGCTCTGATCTAAACACGCTGAGCACCACAACCTCTTCCTCTGACTAGCCTTCTACTGGCCAATCAGAGCCTTCTCTCAGCCAATCAGAGCCTTCTACCGGCCAATCAGAGCCTTCTACTGGCCAATCAGAGCCTTCTCTCAGCCAATCAGAGACTTCTACTGGCCAATCAGAGCCTTCTACCGGCCAATCAGAGCCTTCTACTGGCCAATCAGAGACTTCTCCTGACCAATCAGAGCCTTCTACTGGCCAATCAGAGCTTGATGAATGCCCTTTTTTATTTGATTTTTATTTGTATTTATCCTTTATTTAAACATAGAAAATCACATCCCTCCCTCTCTCCCTCCCTCTCTCTCTCCCTCTCTCCCTCCCTCTCTCCCTCCCTCTCTCCCTCTCTCTCTCCCTCCCTCTCTCCCTCCTTCTCTCTGACAGGACAAGCGTGCGGTGGAGCGCCTGTCCCTGGAGAAGGCCTTCCACCCGTTCATTGCGGGCGCGCACGGCCGCCTGGGGGCGGAGCTGAGCCAGGAGACGGGCGCGCGCATCAGCATCCCGCCTCCCAGCCTTCACAAGGACGAGATCGTCATCACCGGGAGAAGGAAGCCGTGGCGCTCGCCATCGCACGCATCAGAGCAATCTACGACGACAAGGTGTGTGTGTGTGTGTGTGTGTGTGTGTGTGTGTGTGTGTGTGTGTGTGTGTGTGTGTGTGTGTGCTCGCTCGCTCGCCGCGTGTTCACTTTAGAGAGCTTCTTCAGGTATTAATGAGAAGAGGTGTGTGCATTCATGCATGTGTCATTGGAGAGAGGTTTTCAAGTAGTATGAAAAGAGTGTGTGTGTGTGTGTGTGCGTGCGTACGTACTGTGCATACTTGTGTGTGTGAGTGTGTGTGTGTGTACGTGTGTGTGTACGGTATGTGTATGTACTGTATGTGTACGTGTGTGTGTGTGTGTGTGTGTGTGTGTGTGTGTGTGTGTGTGTGTGTGTGTGTGTGTAGGCTTGTGTATTCATTTAGGGAGCAGAGTGATGATGCCCTGAGAAGGGCCTGGGAACGAGGGATGGAGAGAGAGAGAGGAACGTGAGTGTGTTTGATGGAGGGTTAGTGTTGGTGATGGAGAGAGTGAGAGAGAGAAGATATGATAGGAAATAAGATTTTATCAAGGATAAAGCAGACGGAAGCACTGATGATGTCTGGAGACAAGAGATGACCCATACTCCTGAGTCCTGGCACAGCTCCTGCTGAACAAGTGACTACAGTAAGAGCTTCATCTAGTGCTGAAGGCAGAGTGCTGGCTCAGCACAGTTCTAATCTCTCTCTCTCTCTCTCTCCCTCTCTCTCTCTCTCTCTCTCTCTCTCTCTCTCTCCTTTTTCTCTCTCCCTCTCTCTCTCTCTATTTCTCTCTCTCTCTCTATCCTTCTCTCCCTCCCTCTCTCTCTCTCTCTCTCTCTCTCTTTCCTTCTCTCTCTCCTCTATCCTGCATCCTGCTCTCTCTCCTTCTCTTTCGTTCTCTCTCTCCTCTCTCCTACTCTCTCAATTGCTCTCATTTCCTC
>NC_140250.1:5686241-5696241 GCF_949987555.1 Borostomias antarcticus | reverse complement strand
ACACTTTCAGACAGCAGATTCTACGTCTCTAGATGGAAGTTCGTCAGTTCGTCAGTAGCTGAACTTTTGGTCATTTCTGACAGACGCATCTGTGCTTCAGTCCCAGTCTGTTCCCCGTCACTGGCCTGCTACAGCTGACCCACACAACCTGAACCCCACCTGTCCAACTTCCATGTGCCTGTTTTTTATTAGTGTACAGGGAGAAACTGAGTTGGTCCTGGTTTTTATTAATGTACAGGGAAAAGCTGAGTTGGTCCTGGAGAGAGGAGAAACGCAGGGCCTTAGTTAGCGGGTGAGTAGATTAGATCTGTTTATTCTAGATCAGGGCCTTAGCTCTTAACTATGTAGATTAGAGCTGGTGATTCTAGATCAGGGCCTTAGCTCTTAACTATGTAGATTAGAGCTGGTGATTCTAGATCAGGGCCTTAGCTCTTAACTATGTAGATTAGAGCTGGTGATTCTAGATCAGGGCCTTAGCTCTTAACTATGTAGATTAGAGCTGGTGATTCTAGATCAGGGCCTTAGTTAACGGCTGTGTAGATTAGAGCTGGTGATTCTAGATCAGGGCCTTAGTTAACGGCTGTGTACATTAGAGCTGGTGATTCTAGATCAGGGCTGGTTATCTGAAGTGTCTGCTGGTTTGTTCCTGGCTTCTGAGGAAGGACAAGCAACGGACGATGCAACCCAGGAAAAACATTAGACGGCGCTTTGTAAGGTGTGTATGAACTGTGATGGATCTCAACTTTATCTCCAGGGGGGAAAGTTACTTGTTTTTCTCTTTTTGCACTACTTTCATTTGTTAAACACTCATATCCTCTGTGTTTGACCTTTGAACTCCCACCCACCCCCCTTTGTGACAGGAAACCGGAGATGAGACGCTGTGTATTGACGTTACTGCTGTGTGCGTTACTACTGTGTCTGTTGCAAAACAGCAAGGCAGTTATGCTCATGGGTGAGCCCATTTTTGTTGTTGAAAGAAACACACTATTGGCCTTAAAAGAAGTCATTACGATACAGTCTGAAAAAGGTGTGATTGAGTAAATATGCAACACTGCAATAACATGTTAATAACATGTCAGTGACTGGATTTTTCCTACTCCAAATAAAACATCAAAAAAGGGACCAAGACAACGCCTGTGGTTTCTGCACACAATCCACACAATCACCACACACACAATACACATATAGAGTCCAGTTTCATATGTGCATACTGTCTGTCCGTTTATTTTTTTTACAAATCAGGAAGATATGATTTTAATGTTATGTAACAGCCTGTACAACGCAACATACAGAAAGAAAAAAAAAGGTCAAACAATACATATCATAAAAAGCAGCTCTGGGCTTTAACCCCATATTTTCACATTTTGATTGGACGTTGCAAGCAAGTTATCTTTTTTCCCCCCCATCTTTTGCAATAAATTAGATAACAGTTTTGAGGACTCAACAGAACTTGAATAACTTACTGCTCGTAAACCGTTCCGTCTCCTCCTCCTTGATCACAACAGTGGCTTGGCAAGATGGCGGGGCTTCTGCATGTGATGTTATATGAGTATATCAAATTGGCAACATAAGAATGGTTAAAGATATGCTTTGGAGAGCCGTCCACATACAATCAATCATTAGGTGGATATTTGGATGAAGGAATAAACCCACTGTGAAAGGAAACACTATCTTTGTATGTAAATGAAAACTTAATAGTAAAAGTGGTAACATAACCTGACTACAAATGAAAACTGAATGAATCACATTCACAAATGTAAACTCCAGCATCAGGGTCCAGGTTTGGTAGAAGACTCCATTTCCCTAGATTCTTTGCGTGAGAGTGCTGAACGCGGTTGGCTCTGAACTAACGTCCTCCCTGGTAAACGGTGTCGTGGATGAAGAGAGGAAGACGTGTAAACGATGAGTCAGAACAGTACAGCAGATGAAGGGAATCTGGGATTTGAGCCTGATTCCAATTCCGCCCCTTGTACGCTCATCGAACCCCCTACCCTGTCCTTGAGTGCTTCAGATGTAGTGTAAAATAACATTTATTCAAGGTTACACCACAGCTTACGTGGTTGTTCAGCCAAAAAGGGGTGGGTTGGGGGAAGGGTACACAGGCTGAAATGGAATCAGGCCCGTTTGGATCCGCTATTCCCTCTGGCACCTTAGCATGAACAGCAGGGATGATGTCCTTCCTCCTCCCTCTGGTGAAGTGAACGGGTACGACTGAACAAGCAGACAATCTCTTTCTTGTGCGTCCCACCGAGACTGAATGTATAGAAAGATCCGATTTTTCTACAAGAAATTAACTTGCTTCTATACATCCATTACTAAGCTTTTAGAGCAGGGAGTGTGTGCCCCCTGGTGGCAGCTAGGGGGAGCTCTCCATGGACGAGGAGAGGGCCAAGGGGTCGGCGAACTAGTGCTGACAGAGAGAACAGAAATAAACACAGGACAGAAACACACAGACTGTTGTTATTGTTGTTGGTGCAGGAGATGAGGTGGACACACAGACACAGACAGTATTTAGTGTTACACCTGTAAACATAATTTTCCTCCAGTTTCGAAAAATTCCTTCTTAGGTCCTTCTCTTAATCAGAGTTCTCAGTTTTCAAGTCTAGTTTCCATCTTTCTTTGAGTTTCAACAGGTATCTTTCTTTTCCGCTGTGTTGTTTTTGTCCTGCGGTGGTGAAGTCTTTTTAAAAAGTCCCAATAGTCCTTGATCGTGCAGTGTGACCGGTGATGGTGGTCTTCTCAGGGTGCGGTCGGTGTCTGAAACACAACAGCTCCTTTTCGCAAAATAGGAAAAAGGACTGTTCCTCAAAAGTCGGAGCCGGGGAGGGGGTTGTGTGTGTGATAAAAACACGAGCTAGAGGAGAGAGGGTTGGCAGAGGGGGGGGGGGGGGGGGGGGTAGTAAAATAATGACCAATGCAAGAAAAAGAATCTGGTGAACAAACGTCAATGAGAAGTTTGTTAAAAATCGCCCACTAGTGACCTAAACATAAAGTGCAGGCAGTGTCTGTTCTTCTCTGAAACCACCGTAGCCCCTCCCTGTTAAAAGTGTCCGAAAACAAAAAATAAAAATTATGCTGAATTGTCAACAATCCCCAGATGGAACACGACATTCCAAAAAGTCTCAAAATCAAGGTGTGGGGGTTGGAATTTGGTTGCCGGTCGAGTAGAAGGTGCGCCCCAGGGGTGCGTACTCGGAACCCTTAAGTTTCTCCAGCTCCTCCCCCTCCCCCCACAACACCAATCACTCCACCCGGATGAGCAGCCCGTAGAGGAGCGTTCCGCCCTGCTCCTTGGTGATCCACTCGATCTCGGTGTTACTGAAGCGGGGGTCAAGGGCCTCGCTGGTGCCCAGGGTCTGGGGCCCCACCTTGTAGGAGCCGGGTCGCACGCACACCTGGAAGCCCACCTGGGCCTGGTGGGCACGATGAGAACGAGGGTCCCGGAATCTGTTGGGAGAGAGTGAGAGAGAGAGACAGAGAGAGGAGAAGGATACACTTCAATTTGAAAGGAATAGTGTGTGATTTTTGGCGGCATCTAGGTTGTAGATTGCCACCATGAATAGATTTACATGGTGCAACATGGCGGCCTCCGTGGAAGAACCCACTCCCTATGTAGATATAAATGGCTCATTCTAAGGTAACAAAAAAATATTCCTATTTTCATGGGATTATACACTAATTAAAACATACATATAAATATTACATTCCATTTCTGCCAAGTCTACACAAAATTCTACACACTGATCCTTTAATGAGAGCATGAGAGGGAGTATTATTTTAAATTACATCTTCATCACACACGAATTGGATTTCTTGTGCATCACTGAGACTTGGCAGGGCGTTGGTGAGTCAAGCTCCTTTTCCGAACTCTTGCCGCCTGCCTGTACGTATTTCAGTGTTCCGCGGACGACCGGCTGTGGAGGGGTAATTGCGACCGTCTATAAGAAAAACTTTGCCTGTAGACAACTGTCTTCGGTCTCATTCTCCAGCTTTGAGCTGAACATGTTCGTGCTGGGCTCTCGCCCTGTACTGTGTGCGGTGATATACCGACCTCCGAAATACAACAAGCATTTTTAAACATTTTGTGAAGCCAACTGCCACTAATTTAGGGGTGAAAATTGACTGTGACCTAAAGATGGACAAACAAATCAATGCTGTAGTAGGAAAGAGTTTTTTCCAGCTCAGGAGGCTGTCCAAGGTCAAACCTTTTTTATCACGCTGTATTTTTGAAAATGTAATACATGCTTTTATGACTTCTCGTCTCGATTACTGCAATGCTTTGTATGTTTGTGTCAGTCAGGCCTCTCTCTCGCCTGCAGTTAGTCCAGAGCGCTGCCGCTCGCCTGCTAACTGGTACACGTAAGCAAGAGCACATTACCCCGGTACTGGCTTCGCTCCACTGGCTTCCTGTGCGTTTTAGGATTGATTTTAAAACTTTGCCGTTTACTTTTAAGTGCCTAAATGGCTTGGCACCCATCCACCTCTCGGAACTGCTGGAACCCTATGCTCCTTCAAGGTCCCTCAGGTCCTCTGATCAGCTTCTCCTGGTTGTCCCCAAATCCAGGCTGAAGCTCAGGGGGGATCGGGCTTTCGCAGTGGCAGCCCCTAAGCTCTGGAACGAGCTGCCCCTGCATGTTAGACAGGCCCCCACTCTGCAGGTGTTTAAATCACGCCTCAAAACACACTTATATTCTTTTGTGTTTTCCTGACATGGCCTAAGAGACTTTTTCATGTGACATACTGCGTATGTTTTACTATGTGCTCTTTGTGTGTTATTGTTGTTTGACTTGTACAGCACTTTGGTCAACTTTGTTGTTTTTAAATGTGCTCTATAAATAAAGTGGTATGGTATGGAGTAGGAGTGAGGAGTAGAAAGGCATTTCTGAGAGACTGAGTGAGGGAAGTGTATGGGTATCTGAAACGGAGGATTCCTCCAGGTTTGAGACGTACTGCACTTTAGGGGCGAAGGCCTCCAGGCCGGAGTAGCGCATGGTGGGGGAGAGCTGCACTCTGGGGACCTCCCTCTCGGGGGCGCTGTTCTCTTCTGGCTCGCTGTAGCCGCCATTGGGCCCCTCCGTCTTCACAGGAGACACGGAGAAGATGGACGACGTGCCTGGGGAGGGGGGGGGGTGGTTGAGGTCAGCCATTACCAAGGTGAGGTTTCAGAATGGGGTTCAGAGTGCATGAATGTGGTTTTAAGTTATTTTGAACACTTCACATCCCCCAATTAAGTATATCAGTTCCTTCATACCTCATAGTTAACGTACCCTCTAACCCAATGGTTCTCAAATGGGGGAATGCGTCCCCCTAGGGATACGTTGGAGTACTGCAGGGAGACTTATTTGTTCATACTGTAGCTAAAGCCAAAAAGCCATTCACCATAGCTGAAGACCTACAGTAGTATTACTTCCAGCCGAGGTTGTATTGGCCGAGACTATGCTGGACAAAAACACTAAATATAAACAAAAAATATATATAGATATATAAATTAAAAACTGCCTTCATCAAATGTTAAATTTCAAACATTTGAAATGTAGCATTAAAGTGTTTTCAGTTACAAGGTTGTTGTTTAAATCAGACACTCATGGCGCTGTACTGTACCTCTATACAGGCCTTTTATTAAACCAAAAATGTGTTACGCTGGTCGGTGGGTACATGGCTGAAGAAATATTTCAAATGGGGTAGATTACTGAAAAAGTTTGAGAACCACTGCTCTAACCAATGCATATTATGACGACAGACACAGACAGACACAGACAGACAGACAGACAGGCACAGACAGACACAGACAGACACAGACAGACACAGACAGACATACAGAGCGATCGTACCAGAGAGCAGCTGGCTGTGGTCCAGGGTGCGTCTGAGCGCTCCTACGCTGGTGCCATGGTAGGCTATGTGCCACTTCTTCAACGCGTTTGACACCTCACAGTGGGGCTTAATCCTGGAGGGGAGAGGGACGGTACACACACAGACGCACACAGACATATACACACACACACACAGACAGGAACAGGGACACACACGCAGAGACACACACAGAAACAAGAATGGAGAGGCGGACATCTGTCAGTTGTTTACAACCTCAGGACTCAATTTCTCAACCCTTTTAGTTGATTGAGCACCTGTAACCTTAACATCCCAGAAAAGAAATACAATTTCAGTTTCATCTTCATTGGCCCATCCCATAATGCATCCCTAATAGTGTTCTTTGCTCTCTAACACTAAGCATAAACCAACATGATATGTACCAATTCAAACTCTACATACACAATGTTCTAAATCCTCATTGTACAGTCTGATTGGCTGAGAACAGTGCTGCAGCCCTCTAACATGGCCGGTGATTGGCTGCGTTGCGTGCTGACCTCAGGGCGAAGCGGCACCAGCCGAAGGGCAGGGCGTAGTCCCGCGGCGGCTCGCCACGCTTGTAGTACGGCTCGTCCCCGCGCAGCTTGTGACACGACTCGCAGTAGCACAGGTTGTACTTGGCGTCCTCGTTAAAGTAGCCGTCTGAGGGAGGACAGGGAGAGTTATGAGGTGTTCTGAGGCGCAGAGAAAGAGAGAGAGAGAGAGAGAGAGAGAGATGGACAGCTGGTGAGAGGCGGCCATTACTGCCTAATCTGGAGTGAAGATCTCAGGATACCTTTCTGGAGAGTAGCATTATGGGTAATATGAGTGTTCTCTACCGTTTCAGCTGTAGACTATTTCAGTGGAAAGATCAGTTTCCTTCGTATTTATGATCAAGAGAAGCCATTTTAAATGAGAGAAAAGGTGTTATTCTGTTAGAGGGTCTGCGATTCGATTCTGGGCCCAGCTAGTTCCATAACTTTATAAACTAACCCAAATAACAACTAACAATCATTTTTACTATATTTCTGTTTATTTTATCATTCACCTTTTAGTGATTGTTGATTATGTAAGGTCTTGTGACGGATCTGTCGGACCATGGTGGGATAATATAGGGGATTTGTTTGTTTTCTTGTTCCCTACCTGTTTTTGTTTGTTTTTGTATTATATTTTCAAATACAGACAGCAGGTGCAGCAAAGAGAGAGAGAGAGATGATGTCACAGATGACAGATAGGTTGATGGAGGGATAGAGAGAGAGAGGGGAAGAAATGGAGGGATAGAGAAAGAGATAGAGATGGAGTGACAGGTGAGCGGAGCGAGTGAGTGTGATAGACCAGAGTGAGGACATGCAGAGTACAATACTACTGAAGGCCTGTAGGGGGTGGTGGTGTACTAGGTAGTGTATATAGGATGGTGGTGTACTAGGTAGTGTATGTAGGGGGTGGTGTTGTACTAGGTAGTGTATGTAGGGGGTGGTGGTGTACTAGGTAGTGTATGTAGGGGGTGGTGGTGTACTAGGTAGTGTATGTAGGGGTGGTGTTGTACTAGGTAGTGTATGTAGGGGTGGTGTTGTACTAGGTAGTGTATGTAGGGGTGGTGGTGTACTAGGTAGTGTATGTAGGGGTGGTGTTGTACTAGGTAGTGTATGTAGGGGTGCTGGTGTACTAGGTAGTGTATATAGGATGGTGGTGTACTAGGTAGTGTATGTAGGGGTGGTGTTGTACTAGGTAGTGTATGTAGGGGTGGTGGTGTACTAGGTAGTGTATGTAGGGGGGGTGGTGTACTAAGTAGTGTATGTAGGGGGTGGTGGTGTACTAGGTAGTGTATGTAGGGGTGGTGGTGTACTAGGTAGTGTATATAGGATGGTGGTGTACTAGGTAGTGTATATAGGATGGTGGTGTACTAGGTAGTGTATATAGGATGGTGGTGTACTAGGTAGTGTATGTAGGGGGTGGTGTTGTACTAGGTAGTGTATGTAGGGGGGTGGTGTACTAGGTAGTGTATGTAGGGGTGGTGGTGTACTAGGTAGTGTATGTAGGGGGGGGTGGTGTACTAGGTAGTGTATGTAGGGGGGGTGGTGTACTAGGTAGTGTATATAGGATGGTGGTGTACTAGGTAGTGTATGTAGGGGTGGTGGTGTACTAGATAGTGTATGTAGGGGGGGTGGTGTACTAGGTAGTGTATGTAGGGGGTGGTGGTGTACTAGGTAGTGTATGTAGGGGTGGTGGTGTACTAGGTAGTGTATGTAGGGGGGGGGGGTGTACTAGGTAGTGTATGTAGGGGGTGGTGTTGTACTAGGTAGTGTATGTAGGGGTGGTGTTGTACTAGGTAGTGTATGTAGGGGTGGTGGTGTACTAGGTAGTGTATGTAGGGGGGGTGGTGTACTAGGTAGTGTATGTAGGGGGTGGTGGTGTACTAGGTAGTGTATGTAGGGGTGGTGTTGTACTAGGTAGTGTATGTAGGGGGTGGTGTACTAGGTAGTGTATGTAGGGGGTGGTGGTGTACTAGGTAGTGTATGTAGGGGGGGTGGTGTACTAGGTAGTGTATGTAGGGGGTGGTGGTGTACTAGGTAGTGTATGTAGGGGGGGTGGTGTACTAGGTAGTGTATGTAGGGGGTGGTGGTGTACTAGGTAGTGTATGTAGGGGGTGGTGGTGTACTAGGTAGTGTATGTAGGGGGTGGTGGTATACTAGGTAGTGTATGTAGGGGGGGTGGTGTACTAGGTAGTGTATGTAGGGGGTGGTGGTATACTAGGTAGTGTATGTAGGGGGGGTGGTGTACTAGGTAGTGTATGTAGGGGGTGGTGGTGTACTAGGTAGTGTATATAGGGGGGGTGGTGTACTAGGTAGTGTATGTAGGGGGTGGTGGTGTACTAGGTAGTGTATGTAGGGGGTGGTGGTGTACTAGGTAGTGTATGTAGGGGGTGGTGTTGTACTAGGTAGTGTATGTAGGGGGTGGTGGTGTACTAGGTAGTGTATGTAGGGGTGTACTAGGTAGTGTATGTAGGGGGGGTGGTGTACTAGGTAGTGTATGTAGGGGGTGGTGGTGTACTAGGTAGTGTATGTAGGGGGGGTGGTGTACTAGGTAGTGTATGTAGGGGGGGTGGTGTACTAGTGTAATAGATAATTGTAATCTACACTGTGAATCCTGTCTTATAAAGTGAGATACTGTCCTCTGTTTATTGCCCTGACTCTACTATCCCCAGGCCTAAACCTTGCTTTATGGCAGGAGACCTCACCAGGTGTCCCCTCCTCCCAGTTAATCTTTGATCTCTGTAAATGTTCACTTCAGCTGTTGACCCTCAGAACTAGTTTGATCTCTGTAAATGTTCACTTCAGCCTGTTGACCCTCAGAACTAGCCTACTCACTGATAATTGGCTAGTGAAGTATTTGCATATGCAGGTCTGGTCACACCCACAGTTTATAATGCTCTGTTGTGATGATAAACACTGCTCTTGGTGGATGTTCCTTTCTCTTTGAACCCGACTTTGCAAACTCGTAAACTATTTGGAATAAAAGTAACCAGCTTGGACTTGCAAAGATGAACCTTGGCATTCTCGACTACTCCTTTCTTAATGATTATAATAAATCTATAACACTAGGTAGGGTATGTACTCACCAGGCAGGGTGAGCAGGTCCTTGAAGCGCGAGCACAGAGCCTGGTACTCACAGGTCTTGTTGGGGTTGACCTCTGGAGGGGGTGTCCAGCACACACTCTCTTTGATCCCTGGAGACGGGTACAGAGAGGTCATAGGTCAAACAGGGGCCGGCAGGTAACCTAGCGGTTAAGAGCACGGGGCCTCTAAAAGAAAGGTCGCTAGTTCAGATCCCCAAGGTTCAAACATACGCTCTCTGGATAAAAGCGTCTGCTAAATGACTAAACTTGAAATATAAACGGTGAGAGTGATCTGGCTCTATTCACAGATAAATGCTTCTTACCAATCAGGAAACATGGAAATGATTTACATACATTCATATTCAGTCCTCGTGTTTCGGTAATACTTTTGTCAATATGTGTTTTAAGTTTAGAAAATATATTTGCTTATATTAAACCAATAATATTATTGTTTATAGTTTGGTCGTAGAGATTTGTTTTGATTTTGTCTCTTTATTCAAAATCGAAACAATATTTCCTAAATATAAACAAATCACC
>NC_140250.1:5656241-5681241 GCF_949987555.1 Borostomias antarcticus | reverse complement strand
GGGGGGGACAGAGAGAGAGACAGAGAGAAAGAGAGAGAGGGAGAGAGAGACAGAGAGAGAGACAGAGAGAGAGGGAGAGAGAGACAGACAGACAGACAAACCTGGTTATTTCGAGCTCATCTGGAAAGAGACGTCTTATTGTGTGTCGTGTACTTTTCACTGCAACAAAACGTTTCACTGCAACTGTCTGTCTGTCTGTCTGTCTGTCCCTCCCTCACCTCGAAGAGCTCGTTGGTCCTAACCCTCACCCTAACCCTCACCTCGAAGAGCTCGTCTGTCCGGAGCTCCTTGGCGCTGAAGACGATGCCGTGGGCGTAGCCCCCGACCCTGACTGCCTGGAGCCCCTCCCCCAGCAGGACCACGTTCTTCCCATGCTTACTGTGGAAACGATGGGCCACACCTGCCACTGAGGAGGAGGAAGGGGGGGGGGGGGGGCAGAGAGGGAGAGGTGGACAGACAGACAGAGAGAGAGACACACACACATCGAGGGGGGGGTAGATTTAGGACTGGTTTCATTGCATCGGCTGATTTCATTGCGCCTTTATTCCCACACAGATAGAAAGATGGAGGCAGTCAAAGACAGACACATTCAGCCATGACACAGACACAACCAGGTACACTGAACTCCCCCAAGTATAGTCTAGACAGACAGACAGACAGACACACAGACAGACAAGCAGGCAGGCAGTCAAGAAGGCAGGCAGACAGATACAGGCAGGCAGCCAGGTATGTAGGCAGACAGACAGGCAGACAGACAGGCAGCCAGGTATGTAGGTAGAGTCCTCTACCTGGGGAGTGGATGGGGAAGCTCTTCTCTGTGATGTTGCTGGTGCAGAGGCTGTTGTCCAGAGGCCCTGAGGAGCTGGTGATGGACACCTGGACACACTGACCGTACAGGTCGATCACCGCATACACCTCTGAGAGAGAGAGAGAGAGAGAGAGAGGGAAGAGGGGTTTACCAGGTTCACCAACTAAACTGAAATTTAAAACCAAATGTTAAAACGATATGAAAAATAAAATGAAAAAGCTGAACTATTGACAGGGTGCTGACTGGTGTGATAGGGTGTTGTATGGGGTGGTGAGTGGTGTGATAGGGTGTTGTATGGGGTGGTGTGATAGGGTGTTGTATGGGGTGGTGAGTGGTGTGATAGGGTGTTGTATGGGGTGGTGAGTGGTGTGATAGGGTGCTGTATGGGGTGGTGTGTGGTGTGATAGGGTGTTGTATGGGGTGGTGAGTGGTGTGATAGGGTGTTGTATGGGGTGGTGAGTGGTGTGATAGGGTGTTGTATGGGGTGGTGAGTGGTGTGATAGGGTGTTGTATGGGGTGGTGAGTGGTGTGATAGGGTGTTGTATGGGGTGGTGAGTGGTGTGATAGGGTGTTGTATGGGGTGGTGAGTGGTGTGATAGGGTGTTGTATGGGGTGGTGAGTGGTGTGATAGGGTGTTGTATGGGGTGGTGTGATAGGGTGCTGTATGGGGTGGTGAGTGGTGTGATAGGGTGTTGTATGGGGTGGTGTGATAGGGTGGTGTATGGGGTGGTGAGTGGTGTGATAGGGTGTTGTATGGGGTGGTGAGTGGTGTGATAGGGTGCTGTATGGGGTGGTGAGTGGTGTGATAGGGTGTTGTATGGGGTGGTGAGTGGTGTGATAGGGTGTTGTATGGGGTGGTGAGTGGTGTGATAGGGTGTTGTATGGGGTGGTGAGTGGTGTGATAGGGTGTTGTATGGGGTGGTGTGATAGGGTGCTGTATGGGGTGGTGAGTGGTGTGATAGGGTGTTGTATGGGGTGGTGAGTAGGGATGGGAATTTCGACTAATTTTAAAACCGAGTAACCTAACCTGATCCTACTCGAGTAACCGATTACTCAAAAAAAAGATTACTCAAAAAAAGATACCGTCCAGACAGAGCGCATTGAACCCCGGCCCCCTCGGAGGGGAAAACGTTTTTTTCCGCCGTTATTACCGTGGCGGTGCTTTCATGTCTCGTCCATGCCCTTGCAAATAAACATATTTAAAAGCTGATGTGTGGTTGGATGCATTACTTATCAGATTGAATAACCCACAGGTTTTCATGAAGCTATCGGAATCGAAAAACGCAGCCTTTTAATTTGGATGCACTGCCCAGCTCATAGCCTATTAAGCCTATCGTTAGGCTACTCTGAAAACTCTAAGCCTACAATATGCAACCAGACCTCTAATTTACTAATATAAATTAAGTATTAAACCAAGCCTTTACTGCCGATGCCGGATAACAAGTGAATTAATTTTTAGCGTTATCTAAAAAGCACCGCGGCACTCACTGCCTATTTCCAATTTATTGGACAATAATGGATGTTTCGGCGTCAAGCCTTCATTAGAGAAATGTCCATGCAAAACTAAATAGATTTATTGAACAACAGGCCTATTCATTCAATATTTCTTTATAGGCTGGAAAACGAGTAGGCTATACGCGCATGGACCTGTGCCGGAGCGCTCTTAAAAAGACTCCATATACAGTACAGCGCTTTTCTCCAGGCAGCCGCCAACGCTCTATCGTCTTTGGTAACAATTGAAGAAGGGCACAGGCGCTCAGAAATGCGCGCTTTCACGGCCAAACATGCCATATTGTATAGCCTTTAGATTAACCGAGTAGTATTTATTTTCCGACTAGCAGATTGCCTACTCGGGTACTCGAGAAATCGGTTAACCGTGCACATCCCTAGTGGTGAGTGGTGTGATAGGGTGTTGTATGGGGTGGTGAGTGGTGTGATAGGGTGCTGTATGGGGTGGTGAGTGGTGTGATAGGGTGTTGTATGGGGTGGTGAGTGGTGTGATAGGGTGCTGTATGGGGTGGTGAGTGGTGTGATAGGGTGGTGTATGGGGTGATGAGTGGTGTGATAGGGTGTTGTATGGGGTGGTGAGTGGTGTGATAGGGTGTTGTATGGGGTGGTGAGTGGTGTGATAGGGTGTTGTATGGGGTGGTGAGTGGTGTGATAGGGTGCTGTATGGGGTGGTGAGTGGTGTGATAGGGTGCTGTATGGGGTGGTGAGTGGTGTCATAGGGTGTTGTATGGGGTGGTGTGTGGTGTGATAGGGTGTTGTATGGGGTGGTGAGTGGTGTGATAGGGTGGTGAGGGTGGTGAGTGGTGTGATAGGGTGGTGAGTGGTGTGATAGGGTGGTGAGTGGTGTGATAGGGTGGTGAGTGGTGTGATAGGGTGGTGAGTGGTGTGATAGGGTGTTGTATGGGGTGGTGAGTGGTGTGATAGGGTGCGTAAACTGGTTCCATTCACCTTTACCTGGCGGCAGGCCAGTGCAGGCCACGCCCTGGTCCACGCCGTTGATGTAGTAGTGCAGGTCGCCGGCGGCCGAGCGCATCATGCCGATACGAGAGCCGGTGGTCAGAGAGTCCAGGTCACAGCCGTAGTTGTTACGCATGGTGTTGCCATCCTGCATGATGGCTGTACCACTGGGGGGGGGGGGGGGTAGAATACAGAGAGAAAAGCATGGAGGGATGGAGAGGAGAGGAGTGATGGAGGGATGAAAGAGAGAGGAGGAGGGTTGGGTGAGGAGTGTCGCTACGTTATACACAGGAGAATGTAGACACAGTATATATACACAGTCTATATCAGGCAGTAGGAACACACACCCCCTCTCTCCTTCACACACGTACGCACACACACACACACACATGTACGCACACCTCTCTCTCTCTCTCCTCCCTACCTGAGCATCCAGGTGTCGTAATCGATGTCCGTCATGGTGTTGGGGAACTCCAGTTCTTCTGGCCTGATGGCCGTCACGCCTGAACACAGGAGCACAGTGCGTCAGCCCACTGAGGCCTGGGTGTGTAGCTGTGTGTGTGTGTGTGTGCGTGTGTGTGTGTGTAAGGTTCTTATGAGTGTAATGGGTAGATAAACGGAAACACCTTACCTGCTTTTATCTTACCTGCTTCTATAGAACCCGACCAGCGGTCCACCATCTTCTGGATGACGATCTCAAACAGCTCGCCATCACGCAGACACCTGGGCACCAAACAGGCCTTAATACGCTTAACACACTCTGACTCACACCTCAACACCCAACACACACAAGCCCAACCCATGCTTCATGATAGAAACACACCTTAAAGGGATAGTTGTGTCTTTTGGACATAGAGCCTCATTTACGACTTGCCCATAATGCCGTTGATTGATGGAGACCATTTTCAGCTGATTCCATGCCGTCTCTTGTTAGCGGCACGCTAATGCTAGCGCAATCGAACCGAATTGGCTAGTATTCAAAGAAAACTCACTTATAAACAATCCAAACAAGTAAGGATCGCCAGATAAACTAAATTCATCAAAGTCAGACATCTCTTTTGAACGTGGCCATTGCAACTTGATATTAAGAGAACAATCCACTCTTCTGTTCCTTGTTGTTGTGAGGACAATAGTGCCGGCTAGTTACGGATCACTCCGCCTCCCTATTTACAGGGAGAGCCATATAGGTCTGAACAAACATATGGGTTCAACGATAGCTGGACTTCAAAAATGATGGTATAAAAACTCAAATGAGCCCCAGACAGACAGTCCTCATATTTGATTCGATTTGTGTGCACTGTGGAGTGTTTAAGTGAGTTTTCTTTGAATGCTAGCCAATTCAGTTTGATTGCACTAGCATTAGCATGTGCAGGAACGAGAGACAGCATGGAATCAGCTGAAAATGTTCTCCATCAATCAAAAATATTGTGGGTAAGTTGTAAATGAGGCTCTATGTCCAAAATTCTGAACTATACCTTTAACACACTCTGACACAGGCCCAACCCAGAAACACACTTTAACACACAACACACTCAACACATGCTCTCACACAGTCCCAACGCATCCTTCAAGACTGAAACACACCTTAACACACCGACACGGACCCAACACATCCTCCATGCCAGAAAAACACCTTAACACACTTACAAACACTCCTTCATGACTGAAATATAACATGCATTGTGAATAACACACACACACACACACACACACACACAGACAGACAGACAGACAGACAGACCGACCTGTTAGAGATGACGATGGCGTCATTGAACTCGCTGCGGCAGTTCTGGCGCAGGGCGGTGCGCCCCCCGTTGGTGATGACGGCATTGGTGCCGTGCAGCTGGTGGAAGCGCAGGTCGTTGGCGGCGTTGCCCCCGGAGACGGAGCAGGGGCTGCCGGGCGACATGGTGACGGGACACTCGGAGGAGTCCTCCGGGAGGGGGGGGAGGTCCGCTATGGTTGGGGGGCGGGGGGAGAGGAGAGGGAGGAAGGAGGAGAGAGGAGAGAAAGAAAGGGAGGGAGGAAAGAGAGAGGAGAGAGAGAGGAGCAGAGGATGGGGAGGAGAGAGAGAGAACAGGCGAGAGACAGAGGTTTCTTAAGTATAGCTATTGGAGCAGAGCTTGTTTACAATATCCAAGTACCACTACCTCCCCAACAGAGGGTTTACACACTAGATCCTAGAAGCCTTTATACTGGAGCTTTATACTAGAGTTTTATACTAGAGCTTCATACTAGAGCTTTATACTAGAGCTTCATACTAGAGCTTTATACTAGAGCTTTATACTGGAGCTTTATACTAGAGTTTTATACTAGAGCTTCATACTAGAGTTTTATACTGGAGCTTTATACTAGAGCTTTATACTAGAGTTTTATACTAGAGCTTTATACTAGAGTTTTATACTAGAGCTTTATACTAGAGCTTTATACTAGAGCTTTATACTAGAGTTTTATACTAGAGCTTTATACTAGAGCTTTATACTAGAGCTTCATACTAGAGCTTTATACTAGAGCTTCATACTAGAGCTTTATACTAGAGCTTTATACTAGAGCTTTATACTAGAGTTTTATACTAGAGCTTTATACTAGAGCTTCATACTAGAGCTTTATACTAGAGCTTCATACTAGAGCTTTATACTAGAGCTTTATACTAGAGTTTTATACTAGAGCTTCATACTAGAGCTTCATACTAGAGCTTTATACTAGAGCTTTATACTGGAGCTTCATACTAGAGCTTCATACTAGAGCTTCATACTAGAGCTTTATACTAGAGTTTTATACTAGAGCTTCATACTAGAGCTTTATACTAGAGCTTTATACTAGAGCTTCATACTAGAGCTTTATACTAGAGCTTTATACTAGAGCTTCATACTAGAGCTTTATACTAGAGCTTCATACTAGAGCTTTATACTAGAGTTTTATACTAGAGCTTTATACTAGAGCTTCATACTAGAGCTTTATACTAGAGCTTTATACTAGAGCTTTATACTAGAGTTTTATACTAGAGCTTCATACTAGAGCTTCATACTAGAGCTTTATACTAGAGCTTTATACTGGAGCTTCATACTAGAGCTTCATACTAGAGCTTCATACTAGAGCTTTATACTAGAGTTTTATACTAGAGCTTCATACTAGAGCTTTATACTAGAGCTTTATACTAGAGCTTCATACTAGAGCTTCATACTAGAGCTTTATACTAGAGCTTCATACTAGAGCTTTATACTAGAGCTTTATACTAGAGCTTTATACTAGAGCTTTATACTAGAGCTGTAAACTAGAGCTTTATACTAGAGCTTCCTCTCCCCCAGTTTCTCTCTCTATTCCTCTTCCAATGCTCCTCCCTGTCTCCCTCCTCCCTCCCTCTCCTCCTCCCTCCCCCCCTACTCCCCCGTCCCTCACCCATGTCGTCCATGATGGTGGCCTGGGCGGCCTGGCCGTAGAGGTCCACCACGGCGTAGACGCTAGTGGGGACGTTCCACGCCGCCGGGCCCTGCGCCACGCCGTTCACAAAGAAGTGGAGACTCCCGTCCTCCTTCCTGACCACGCCCACCGTGTCACCCGCCTGGGGGAGGAGGAGGAGGAGGAGGAGGAGGAGGGGGGGGGCATGAGAGGTCTGACGTGACATGATGGGAAACCAAGTAGCAGGACAGAGAGAAGGGGAAAGGAGAGAGAGAGGGAGGGAGGAAGGACAGACAGAGAGAGAGAGAGAGAGGGAGAGAGGGAGAGAGAGAGAGAGGGAGAGAGAGGAAGGGCAGAGAGAGAGAGGGGAGAGAGAGAGGGAGAGAGAGGAAGGGCAGAGAGAGAGAGAGGGAGAGAGAGAGGGAGAGAGAGGAAGGGCAGAGAGAGGGAGAGAGGAAGGACAGAGAGGGAGAGAGAGGGAGAGAGGAAGGACAGAGAGGGAGAGAGAGAGGTAGAGAGGAAGGACAGAGAGGGAGAGAGAGGGAGAGGGAGAGAGAGAGGGATAGAGGAAGGACAGAGGGAGAGAGACAGAGAGAGGGAGTCCTACTGACTTTGAGTCTGTCCAGGTTGTGTCCGTACTCGTCCAGGATGGTGGTTCCGTTGTGCATCACACCGTTCCCAGTCATCATCCACGTTCCTGGGGATTTCAACCAGTAAACAAATGAGTAAACAAACATCTTTACCAGGTTCCTGGGGATTTAAACCAGTAAACAAACATCTTTAGTAAGTCCCGTCAGTGCTGGTTTGAGAGTACCCTGACGTTAAGAACCGTTATGCTGGACAGTAGGACAGCACAAAATGCTGTAATGGCTGCATCACAATCTGTTTCAATTTTATTGTTACGGCCTGAAAATCACTGTTGGTTTTGTGCTTGTATGAAAAGTATTCAAAAGTAAGTTAAAATTATTATTTACTGATCCCTGCTTCTCTCACTTTAATTAGTAATTATATGGTTTAGAACACACACACACATACCCTGCTATATGGCTATTATCCCCTTTGTTGTTTGCTTATAACTTCAGTGTGAAGAATGAACAGATAACAGCTGGAAATAGAAATGTCTGTGTCTGAGAATATATTGCACTATTGTTTAAGGAAGTGAATTCTTGTTCTGGTACCTGAACGCAGGTTGGTCATCGTTGAGGGCAGCTGCAGGTAGGCGGGGTTGTGCGTCGTCACGCCGATCTCGATGGACCCCGCCCACTTGTCCACCATTTTGTCAATGCGCACCTGGAACACCTCGTTGGAGCGGAGGGGCCGGCTGCTGAGGACCACCCCGTGGTTGAAGTCGTCCGTGGCGCTGCCCGGGTGAAAAGCCAAACAACACGCAGGGGTCAGCGTCATCCACACAGAAAGCTGAGTCGGCGATCGTGTTTCAATCGATCCGTCACATAAAAATAGTTTCTCTGTTTGACCTCGAGGAGATGCAGCGTGATGAACAGGAACTTTCAGAAGTGATGACTCACGCAGAAAAAACAAATATAAATCGTTTCAGTACTGAAAAGAGTTGATTTATTTTTTTGTTTTATGTTTTAAATCTTCATGGCCTTTTATCTATCTATTTTATGGAGATAACTGAATCCGAAATATATTCAGAGTGACTAGATCCTGGTGTTTAAATGAACTTAAACGCCAGGATCTAGTCACTCTGAATTAATTTAAAAGCATGGTGAAATCTATAGAACTCCATTGATACTTGTGACTGTTTTAATTGAAAAAGGATTACATGGCTTCCCTGCATTTTTACTGTAAGGCACTTTTGAGCTGATCTATTGTTTTTAATGTGAGTGTGTATGAAACCGTTTGTACTGCTGCCATTCTTGGCCAGGTCGCTCTTGGAAAATACATTTTAATCAACCTGGCAAAATAAAGGTTAATGAAAATTGGAGGAGCAAGCCTGACAATGCTAGGGCCTTATATGGAGCAGGTGGGCGGGGCCTGACAATGCTAGGGCCTTATATGGAGCAGGAGGGCGGGGACTCACTGCGGGCGGAGGGCGGTCCTGCCCTCACTGATGACGGCGGCCTTCTGGCCACAGTTGGGGTGGAAGAGGAGGCGGTCGTGGACGTCGGGGTCAGGGGTCAGCGAGAGGGAGGGCCGGGGGCGGCCCACGTCGGGCGACAGCGCCCGCATGATGGCGTTGTTGCGGCGCAGGCGGTCGCTGTGGTTGTGGTTGTGCACGATGGTGACCTTGACCGCCATGCCGTAGAGGTCGACCACGCCGTAGACCACGCCGGGGGTCTGGGCGGCCGCGACGCCTGGGGGCAGGGAGAGAGGGGTCAGAGGGAGGTCATTCTTAGACGATATAATAACATTTACCATAGGACATGGGGGGAGTCAACCATATATATACGCTCACAATTGCAAAAGACTAAAAAATGACATCATGATTCAGCTATAATGCTAAAGTGCTGCATTTGAGCAGGTCAGCCAAGCACTCCTGTACCGCCAGTAAAGATGATGTCACTGCACTGCTGCCTGTCTCCCCTTCCTGTCAGGCAGTTGATGAATGAGCTGGACTGATGCCTCCTAAACCCCCATCCCTCCATCATCCCCTGTCCACCTCTCCATCCCTCCGTCATCCCCTGTCCACCTCTCCATCCCTCCGTCATCCCCTGTCCACCTCTCCATCCCTCCGCTCCACGGAACGCCCCGTTACTCTGATGGACGGCGGCCGGGGCGCGTCTCTAACCTTGGTCGATGCCGTTGATGTAGAAGTGGAGCGCTCCGCTGGCCTTACGCATCAGCCCTATGTGATCTCCCTCCTGAGATGGACAGAACAGGAGAGAGAGAGAGAGAGAGAGACATATGAGAGGGTGACAGATATAAAGGCAGAAAGTGAGGGACAGAAAGAGAATGTGACAGCAGGTTGGCGTTAGGTCGAGGTTAGAAGGCACTCTCACGCCCGCACGTGAGTATGTGTGTGTGTATGTGTGCGTGTGTTAGTGAGTGTGTGTTAGAGAGAGAGAGAGAGAGAGAGAGAGAGAGAGAGAGTGAGAGTGAGAGTAAGTGTGTGTGTGTGTATGTGTGCATGTGTTAGTGAGTGTGTGTTAGAGAGAGAGAGAGAGAGAGTGAGAGTGAGAGTGAGAGTGAGAGTGAGAGTGAGTGTGTGTGTGTGTGTGTGTGTGTGTGTGTGTGTGTGTGTGTGTGTGTGTGTGTGTGTGTGTGTGTGTGTGTGTGTGTGTGTGTGTGTGTGTGCGCGCGCGCGCGCGTACAGACCTGCAGTTCGTCAAGGCTGAATTCACAGTACTCCCTCCGGGTGCCTTTCCCATTGGTCAGGATCCCACACCCACTCATCATGATTGTACCTGATTGAACGAGGGAAACGCATGATGCTGATAGGCCTGTTCCTAACATGAAAACAAGCGAGATACTGTGTGAAGTCACGTAACACGATCTGCTATGTGACTAACTGCTGATGGGTTCAGTCCTGGGCCATGTTATGGCTACAGTATCTTATTTTGGTGTGTGTGTATGTGTGTGTGTGTGTGTGTGTGTGCGTATGTGGGTGTGTGTGTTTACCTGAGCGTAGATTGGTCATGGTAGCAGGGTAGTCCAGGTTGTTAGGGTTGTGCGTCGTCACGCCGATCTCTATGGAGCCAGACCACTTGTCCACCAGCTTGTCTATGCGGATCTGAAAACACACACACCAGCACTGACTCTCGTCCCATAATATGCACACACACAAACACGCACACGCGCGCGCGCGCGCGCGCGCACACACACACACACACACACACACACACACACACACACACACACACACACACACACACACACACACACCTTCTTCCCATAGTATGGACACACAAACGCACACACACACATGCACTGATTCTCATCCCATAATATGGACACAGACACACACACAGACTCACACACACATACTGACACTGACTCTCATCCCATCATCTCTCATCCCATCATCCCTCATCTCATCCCGTGCATTTGCAGTGATGGGGCCGAAACTGTGGAATAAGCTCCCTCTTAAAGGGCAATGCTCGTTTTTGACAACCTGGACCTTATTTACGACATATTATAAGAAGTATGACTCACCGAGATCACTTTTGTGTAGTTCGGAGGCCTGTAGAAGAAATTTAAAATCCAGCGCGAGCCAGTATATCCATGTAATGACGGTGATCGGGGCACCGAGAATGCAGTTTCTCAAAATCCATTTTCGGCCGCTAAACGGTTGTTTTCATCAATCAGATTGGATGAATCGACAGTTGAGATTCCTCAACGCGAGCCATTGTTGTGGTTTTCAAATACGGGGTCTTTAGCCTCTGTAATATGATCTTTACACGCCTTTTCCCTTCTCTGCGCTACGATCGGATTGTTGCTGACGAATGACGACGACAATATTCTCGGCACCAACAACGATCGTAGCGCAGAGAATGTGAGCCGGAGAATAGCCAGTCTGCGCGCTGGCCTGTGCGCATGCGTGCTGGAGCAAGTGGGGAAAGGCGTGTAAAGATCATATTACTGAGGCTAAAGACCCCGTATTTGAAAACCACAACAATGGCTCGCGTTGAGGAATCTCAACTGTCGATTCATTCAATCTGATTGATGAAAACAACCGTTTAGCGGCCGAAAATAGATTTTTAGAAACTGCATTCTCGGTGCCCCGATCGCCATCATTACATGGATATACTGGCTCGCGCTGGATTTTAAATTTCTTCTACCGGCCTCCGAACTACACCAAAGTGATCTCGGTGAGTCAAACTTCTTATAATATGTCGTAAATAAGGTCCAGGTTGTCAAAAACGAGCATTGCCCTTTAACATCAAGTTTGCCGCCACTCTAGAGATTTTTAGGGCCAAACTTAAAACCCACTTGTTTGCTGCAAGTAATTCTTGAGCTGGTTTGTTGTTATTGTGTGTGAGTGGTTTACATGTCTTAGGTCTGTTGTTATAGTTGCCCGCCCCCCTCCTTATTTTCCCCCGGGCTGCGCCCAGGGCTGATGTAAAAATTGGATGATGGGGCGCATTACAATTAAAAATAACGTAACATTACATCATCTGAACACAGCTATTTGGCAGTCGAATCCCGTCGGACCATATGGAAATGAGTTCCTCAACCTCCAGCGTTAGGACATGAATATTCATGACCTCATCTCACCCCAACCCTCACCCCGGCCATGTGGAGATAAGCGGATTAATTTCCCAACTCTGACAGGGGAGAATAAGTGTTCCTGTGCTCGACCCCCCCGGGTCAAGGGCTGCATTCATCACAGAGATGACAGCCGCGGCAATCAAGAGCTACGGCAGGTTTCAGATCTGCTCGTGAGCAACGACGCTGCGTGCGCATCAGCGGCGAACGGCGCCGAAACTCAGACAAATCAGATTCGACATTAGGCGCCACAACCCTTTTTTTATATCGCCGTCGAATTAATATCGCAGTGCCTGATTGCCCCCCCCCCCCCTCCGCACCTCGAACATTTCGTTGTGCCGGAGCGGCCGGTTCGTCATGACGACGCCGTTGTTGAACTCGTCCAGCGGCCGGCGCCGCTCCGCCGTCTTGTTGTTGTTGCTCAGCTTGATCAGCGTGCCACACTTCTCGTGGAACAGCAGGGCGTCGTTGGTGGTCATCCCCGCCCAGGCGCCCGGGCTCTGCCCCCCTCCTCCGCTCCCCGCCGGGCTGCTGCTGGCGCTCCCCCCTCCCCCTCCCCCCACTCCCGTCCCGGTCCCCACGCCGCTGTCGCTGTTGGCCACGCCCCCTCCTCCTCCTCCGCTGCTGCTCCCCCTGTCGCCCCTGGAGGATGAGTCCGAGCTCCCTCCTCCGCCCCCTCCATCCCCCCCTCCGCCCTCGTCCTCGGGGCGGTAGAGGGACACGATGGCGTTGTTGAACACGTCGAAGAGCTGGTGCTCTGTCAGGACTGAGAGAGAGAGGGAGAGAGAAAAGGAGAGAGAGAGAGAGAGAGAAGGGGTGAGGGAGAGAGAGAGAGAAAGAGAGAGAGAGAGATCATGGTCATGTTGCAGTGAGTCCATCATTGTTGTAGCTGTAGGGGTTGGGGGTGGTTCTCTTACCTGGGTTGGGCTTGGGTTGGTTGGAGTTGGGGTTGGGATTGGTGGGGTTAGGGTTGTGGTTGGGGGTGGTAGGGGTTGGGGTAGGGGGTGTGGGGCTGGTAGAGGTAGGGGGTGCTGGGGTTGGGGTGGTTGTGGTTGGGGTGGTTCTTACCCGTGTCAGGCTCCAGGTTGTGGGGGAACTTGTCTGGTCTGCTGTGACTGTGAGGAAGCTCAGTCCCTGAGGGGGAGAGGACAGAGAAACCATTAAGAGACCACTGCCCCCCCCTCTTCTCCTCCAT
This sequence comes from Borostomias antarcticus, assembly GCF_949987555.1. Lineage (NCBI taxonomy): Eukaryota > Metazoa > Chordata > Actinopteri > Stomiiformes > Stomiidae > Borostomias > Borostomias antarcticus. The sequence continues at coordinate 5,668,204 of NC_140250.1, read as the reverse complement.
CTCCTCTCTCTCCTCTGATGTACCAATGCTGAGACGTTGAGCATAAAACCTTGGCAGAAATCCAGCGTCTCACTCTCCCCTTGTTTCATATTTCATGGAGGGCGAAGGAAAGGAGACGAGGAGAGGAGACGAGTACAGGACACGACCGGCCGACCTCTCCCCTACCTTCCTCCGACGTCCCGTTCGTCACCGCCGCGTTTGCCGCCGCCGCCGCTATCCCCGCCACGTCCTCTCGGAGGCCTGCCGCCTCCTCCCTCTCGATCTCCTCCTCCTCCTCCTCCTCCTCCCCGTCGCCATGGCGACGCTCCGCTCCGTCCCGCTCCGTCGTCATCGTCGTCGTCGTCTCCGGGCGGCGCTCGGCCGAGGAGGAGCGCGGCGGAGGCTCGCAGCTCACCACCGTCACCTGGGTGCACTTCCCGTACAGGTCGACCACGGCCCACAGGCGCGCAGGGAGGCCGCCGGCGGCGGCGCCGCAGTCCACGCCGTTCACCCACAGGTGCAGCTCGCCGCGCGCGCTCCGCTGGATGCCGACGCGGTCGCCCTCAGCCAGCTGGTCCAGGTCGCGGCCGTACTCCTCCAGCACCGAGCGGCCGTCGCGCAGCACCGAGCAGCCCGACACGATCCAGGAGCCGCCCTTCAGGCCCGTGGCGCTGCTGGGGAAGTCGAGGGCGTCCGGGTCCAGCGCCGTCACGCCGATCTCGATGGAACCGCTCCACGAGTTCACCTGTGAGAGGGGGGGGGGGACGTTACAGTTTCAGTTTAATCCGGGTTAAATCCTCCTAATCCGCACGTTGAGGAGAGAGATTCCCTGACGCGGATTTTAGGAATAAAGCCTGGTGATTTAAGGCGGGGCAGCGTTTTCGTTCGTTCACCCCGACAGACGCACTTTCACATTCGCTTCACTTTCATTTACACACTTGACCTATAAATAATAAGAATGACAGTTGCCTACATTCCATGGTGAACCCCCTCTGGGTGTGCTTTGCTCCTGTTATACTTAGGGAGACAATTTAGCCAGAGGCGAGCCCATTCCATTCAGAATTAAAGGATTTCAGCTACTTTCAAATACTGGAATACACACAGGAGCAGGTGAGCGGGTTCAAAGGGAGAGCCGGGTTAAAAATTAACCTGGGGTCGTGGGGTCCGCGCCGAGGTGCAGCAGTCTAAGCTAATTGGGTGAAAATGGGATCAAATCTTAAATACATAGAAGAAAGAACATAGTAGAAAAATGAACCTGGGGTCCAAGCAGGGCTGAAAATGAACACCTGCCACCGGCCAAATGCAGGTAAAATTTCCAATTGGTGACTAGATTTCAGAAGGCTATCTGAAAAAAAAAAAAAAATACTTGGCCGATAGATTTTTTTCATCTACAGTCCCCTTGGCAGGTGACTCACCGTGAGCCAAAAAGTTAATTTTCACCCCTGGGTCCAAATGAGTAAATATAGGATTGTAAACTAAACCTAGAGTGGCTTGGACTTGGCGGAGGGTTCCGGGGCCCTACTAGAAATATGGAAATGTCCCTTCGGATCTGAGAACAACCCAGTGAGGCTGAAGCTAGGCCTGCGTGCTAGTCTGTCTCTCTCCTCTAGTCTGTCTCTCTCCTCTAGTCTGTCTCTCTCCTCTAGTCTGTCTCTCTCCTCTAGTCTGTCTCTCTCCTCTAGTCTGTCTCTCTCCTCTAGTCTGTCTCTCTCCTCTAGTCTGTCTCTCTCCTCTAGTCTGTCTCTCTCCTCTAGTCTGTCTCTCTCCTCTAGTCTGTCTCTCTCCTCTAGTCTGTCTCTCTCCTCTAGTCTGTCTCTCTCTAGTCTGTCTCTCTCTAGTCTGTCTCTCTCCTCTAGTCTGTCTCTCTCCTCTAGTCTGTCTCTCTCCTCTAGTCTGTCTCTCTCCTCTAGTCTGTCTCTCTCCTCTAGTCTGTCTCTCTCCTCTAGTCTGTCTCTCTCCTCTAGTCTGTCTCTCTCCTCTAGTTGTGTGTCCGTCCGTCACTAGCCCCGTTTCTGTGACACACAGGGGGTGGATTGGAGGAAGGCCACCGCCAGATCTTGTGACCCAACAGTGTCACAAAAAGCCCTCTGTCGTCTCGCGTGATGTCGATGGTCATGCGAGTCGGCTATCAGTTTTCACGACTGAGAGGGCACAACAGGCTGTCCTTCACAGGCCTCCGTCATTACCCAACATCCCCGGCTGTAGAAAAACCTTCGGCGAGGAGAGACTTTACCATTCCTGTCCATTAGCAGCTCGTCTCACCCACTTTCCCAACATAACACCAGCTTTTCACCTCAACTGTCTCCATCTCTCTTTCCCATTACAGAACCAAGCCTTTCACCAGCTCCATCTTGTTTGACTGGCTTGTCTTTTATGGACCCCAGGAAGTATGATGGTGGAACCATGGTGACGACTAATGGATATCTGTTTAAAAACAAACACTCTCCTCTCTTGTTTTCGTTCTCTATCGATGGAGGAAAGCGCTTTCACTGCACACTGCCGTCTCCAGTCTCTCACTGCAGCTGTCTCCAGTCTCTCACTGCACACTGTCTCCAGTCCCTCACTGCACACTGTCTCCAGTCTCTCACTGCACACTGTCTCCAGTCCCTCACTGCACACTGTCTCCAGTCTCTCACTGCACACTGTCTCCAGTCCCTCACTGCACACTGTCTCCAGTCTCTCACTGCACACTGTCTCCAGTCTCTCACTGCACACTGTCTCCAGTCTCTCACTGCACACTGTCTCCAGTCTCTCACTTTACACTGTCTCCAGCCCCTCACTGCACACTGTCTCCAGTCCCTCACTGCACACTGTCTCCAGTCCCTCACTGCAGCCGTCTCCAGTCCCTCACTGCACACTGTCTCCAGTCTCTCACTGCACACCGTCTCCAGCCCCTCACTGCACACCGTCTCCAGTCTCTCACTGCACACTGTCTCCAGTCTCTCACTGCACACTGTCTCCAGTCCCTCACTGCACACTGTCTCCAGTCTCTCACTGCACACTGTCTCCAGCCCCTCACTGCACACTGTCTCCAGTCTCTCACTGCACACTGTCTCCAGTCTCTCACTGCACACTGTCTCCAGTCTCTCACTGCACACTGTCTCCAGCCCCTCACTGCACACTGTCTCCAGTCTCTCACTGCACACTGTCTCCAGTCTCTCACTGCACACTGTCTCCAGTCCCTCACTGCACACTGTCTCCAGCCCCTCACTGCACACTGTCTCCAGTCCCTCACTGCACACTGTCTCCAGTCCCTCACTGCACACTGTCTCCAGTCCCTCACTGCAGCTGTCTCCAGTCCCTCACTGCACACTGTCTCCAGTCTCTCACTGCACACTGTCTCCAGCCCCTCACTGCACACTGTCTCCAGTCTCTCACTGCACACTGTCTCCAGTCCCTCACTGCACACTGTCTCCAGCCCCTCACTGCACACTGTCTCCAGTCCCTCACTGCACACTGTCTCCAGTCCCTCACTGCACACTGTCTCCAGTCCCTCACTGCAGCTGTCTCCAGTCCCTCACTGCACACTGTCTCCAGTCTCTCACTGCACACTGTCTCCAGCCCCTCACTGCACACTGTCTCCAGTCTCTCACTGCACACTGTCTCCAGTCCCTCACTGCACACTGTCTCCAGTCCCTCACTGCAGCTGTCTCCAGTCCCTCACTGCACACTGTCTCCAGCCCCTCACTGCACACTGTCTCCAGTCTCTCACTGCACACTGTCTCCAGCCCCTCACTGCACACTGTCTCCAGTCCCTCACTGCACACTGTCTCCAGTCCCTCACGGTGTCTGGCTGAGCTGAGCTACAGGACGTGTCTCTGGGTCTCCCCCCTGTCCTCAGCCCTGCTTCTGCTTGTATGCATCCGTCTAGCCCAGGTCACGGTACTGGTTCTATCTAAGGCAGAGGTCTAGCCCAGGTCATGGTACTGGTTCTATCTAAGGCAGAGGTCTAGCCCAGGTCATGGTACTGGTTCTATCTAAGGCAGAGGTCTAGCCCAGGTCATGGTACTGGTTCTATCTAAGGCAGAGGTCTAGCCCAGGTCATGGTACTGGTTCTATCTAAGGCAGAGGTCTAGCCCAGGTCACGGTACTGGTTCTATCTAAGGCAGAGGTCTAGCCCAGGTCACGGTACTGGTTCTATCTAAGGCAGAGGTCTAGCCCAAGTCATGGTACTGGTTCTATCAAACGCAGAGGCCTAGTCCAGGTCACGGTACTGGTTCTAAGGCAGAGGTCTAGCCCAGGTCACGGTACTGGTTCTAAGGCAGAGGTCTAGCCCAGGTCACGGTACTGGTTCTAAGGCAGAGGCCTTTACAAACATGCCAATCCCGAGATAGAATGCGCAAGGGACCTAGGCCAAGCAGTGATGTAGGCCAAGCAATAGGGCTGCACAATTAATCGTGAATTAATCGAAATCGAGATTATGACCTCCACGATTAACTAATCGCAAAAGGCCGCAATTAATGTGATTAATAATTTTGCTTTGAATTGAGTGTGCTAGGACTACACGGACGAATCACAGGCGCTTATGCTCTCTGACTAATCACATGCGTTCCCACAATTTCACTGAGAAGACAGATAGCAGTAGGTCAAGACAAGTGTCACAAGAGTACCTGCAGCCGTGAGTAGTGAAAAAATGAGCGAAAACGAGTGAGTTAGTAGCAAGAAAGGGATCACCGTCCATGATTTGGGAGCATTTTGGTTATTATATATGAATATTATATATTAAATATGAATCACAATTATTAATCGCAATTACCATTTTGAAGCAAAGAATCGCAATTATTATTTTTTGTCATAATCGTGCAGCCCTACCAAGCAATCAAAAGCTTATTGTTACAAAAAATATAACACTAATAAAATAGACTACATGTTTCCTAAATTACAGTATATGGTTTATATTAAGACATAATTTTTATTACTGCAGGGGCCATTTATTTTAACAGCCAACCTGACAGAAGCTCAGATGAACCAAGTCAGTCGAAGAAAACATCTGTAGGCTAGCATTATTCTTACAAGTTGAAAATATTTGTTTTAATCGCATGCTGCTTTTGTTGCTTTTTATAAGATCAAGACCTTAATAGGCTACATTCTGCAATGCGGAGAAATGTTAAGTGCATATGCCATGATTGGGTGGGCTACATCATACAGTACGTGTTAAAAAAAAAAAAAAAAGATTATTACCTACTAGGTCCACAATAAAAATGATTATAACATTAAATTATGTAATGGCAGTGCATCCAATAAATCATAATTTGGATGGATAGGCCTGAAAAGGCTTCATTTCCAGGCAGGGCTGAAAATGAACACCTGCCACCGGCCAAATGCAGGTAACATTTCCAATTGGCGACTAGATTTCAGAAGGCTATCTGAAAAAAAGATATACTTGGCCGGTAGATTTTTTCATCTACAGTCCCCTTGGCAGGTGACTCACCGTGAGCAAAAAAGTTAATTTTCACCCCTGTTTCCAGGGTATAGGCAAACTATAGATCAGAGTGGAACAGCCCTACTGGGCCTGTAGGCCTACATAAAAATACTAAATTAATATATTATAATAAAATACCATGACATAATTTATGCTGAATAACAAAGTTAGTTACTGAATAATCAGCCTATTTTGGAAATAGGCTTCAGAGGGAAAAAAAGGTGCCCAAAACCTTTGGTCGGAAAAAAATGATGCAGGCTATGTCAGTCGACCAAGATTTTCTTTGGTTGAAGACAGCCTGAACTACTTTGCTCATGTTAAAATTATCAAAATATAATTTTTCCTTTGGGTGAATTTCGGAACTTCCAGTGGCGCCTGATATCCCTAGTGTTTTGTATCTTTTGCCAGACTGACCTACACGGTAATGTAACGGTTTGTGTTCCCAACACAGCCATCCCGACAGATTCCAGGGAATTATACTAGGTCTTGACATGGGAAATTGGCTGTGCAGATTTCCTGTGAAATCACATTCATAAATGCCCCCTAAAAGGTCAATTCCATAGAATTGAATGGGAAAGCTTGTATGTGTGACTGGGTTTTAAAGCAGAGGTCTAGACCAGGTCACGGTTCTATCCAAGGCAATGTTACAGCAGCCTGGGGATCTGGGTTAGTGATCTGAGAGTGACAGGCTGGCCAGCCATGTGGAATGACAGGAGGCCAAATAGCAACACACACTACACTCAGCCTAATGCATGCTAATGTGATCAGTTGCGTGTGACAATCTGCATTGTTTGTACAGTATCTTGCCCTCTTCTACGTAACTTGCACTAGCCTAGCTAATACTCAAGACATTGTCTAAGATCTGCGCAAATGCCAAAGGACTGCTATACTGTACGGTAGGTCTTTGCCCCCCCCCACACACACACACCCTCTCTCTCTCCCTCTCCCACATACAGTGCAAAGACAGAGGCCTTGAGATTGGCGGTTCACACATATCAAAGCTGTAAAATGCTGTTACATACTGACTGACTGTCCGTCTCACCCCATAAAACTAGCAGGCCTGCTCTCATCCATCAGCAGGGCACTGTTGTCCATCACTGCTCCACCTGCTAGCGCTCCGAGAAACAACCTTTTGTTTTGGTTCTGGTGCTGCTTTTTCCGCTTTGACAGACAGATCTCTCTCAGGGACCTCCACCGAATTCGCTCAACGTCAACAACACAGCGCTGCTGCTGCCAGCCGCTGCCAAATGCATTGCGCTCCACTCTCTCTCTCTCTGTGTGTGTGTGTGTGTGTGTGTGTGTGGCAAGTATCGATTCACGGCATGCAATTATTATAGATGGAGAACCATTATAGCTTCGACGTGTGGGATGATACTGGGCTGACGATACCAAGCTTGAGAGGGGCCATATCAGGCCGTTGAGCTCCACGGGGAGAGAAGGAGCGGTAACGTGATCCGGCCGCTCTCTCTCTCTCTCTCTCTCTACGGGAGGGCTTGTGGATAGGCAGGCATACGTAGGGATTTCAAGGCTGGCTCTGTGAGCTTTGCCTGCACACACTAGGCGAGCTGTGCACACTGGCAGTCGTTCAGAGAGGCGGCCGCGTAAGCTGGCACATGCATGGGGCATTCTGAGAGATCTGAGCCCTCTGCCAGACACCCACGGGTGTGAGGGCTGGCATATTGTTGACAACGCAGGCCGACCTGGCACTGCAGACTGCTAGAGGTAGTAAGTTGGTGGCCGCAGCAACAGACCAGCTATCTGTTCTGTTGTTGTTATGATCAGATAGATGGCAAACTAGGTACTGGCTTGGCAGAGATATGATGGATGGAGTATGTACCATGTACGCAGACATAGCTGTTCACGCATTCGATGAAATAGAACTCAAAAAGTAATGTGGAAAGCAAGACTTGACAATAAATCAATGCTACGTCCTAGCCGTCGGATTCAGTCAGGATATCCCATCCCCTCAGGGTTAACCAATGATTTTAGGGTAAGATTACTTTGTCCAATAAGATTAGGCTAGCTAGGGACAACTTTGACCTCAAGCTGCCTGCATTGACCACCAGGCATAAGGACTTTACCCTATAAGACAGTACCTGCCTTTTTAAACCCACTGACTCGAGCTTTTGAGTGCCGCTGTCAATCAAAATATACCTCAACTATCACACAAATACATACTTGGCAAGCTACATTAGGCCTACATGTCACCCTTGCTTGGTGGAAGCAAAGGGAATTGGTAGCCAATAAGCTTAGATCTCCTGGCTGTCATACACTGACATAACGTCACCAGCTTGGATGCAAGGCACAGAATGACGGATTGTTGAGGTCAAGATCTCAACACATGTGCTGACTCATGTTACTCAGTTTAACTGTGCCCTTACCCAGTTGTTCAAATTCGTTTCCCTCCCTATTCCTTTGATTCAGCTAGCGAGCCAACTGACAGATGAGATCTCCACACTACGGGTCAAATAGGGGGTCTGGCGGAGCCTATGCAAGGGCACAACAACACAGGAAAACAGATAGCTCAACGTAGCCGAGGGAGTTAGCTAGCTAGCTAGCACGATGCTAGTCTCCAGAAGCCAGATGCTAGAAACTCAAAAAGCTAACTGGTTAGCCTTGTGACAGGCGAGAAAGCTATAGCTAGCTAGCTTGTTGCTAACGTTAGCTAGCTAGCGCCACGGACTGTCAACCAAACACTGCTGCAGTTACGAGTTACCATTCCCATACTGTTTAGCTGGCAATGTACATGACAATGTATAGCCCCCCAAAATGTGCTCAGTGTGTCCTGTCCCCATCTTGCATCGCCTGTCAGTCACCGACACCCCTGCTTGTCAAGACACGCATGCCCAGGAATCAGCACTGTCTCCCGGGCAGCACTGCGGACAACAGCCCCCGTCCCGCGGCACTCTCTCCCCGCATTCCTGCCACCCCCTGCCTCCGTCCTCACGATGAGGGTCCTGTTTACCTTCTTGTCGATACGGACGGTGAAGACATCCCGGTCCTTCAACGGCTCCCTGCTGAGCACCAAGCCGTGGTTAAACTCCTGAACAGGCTGGTTGCGCTGAGCGGTTCGGTTGGAATTGGACAGGCCGATCAGCTTTCCGCTGCGCGGGTGCAGCTCAGCCGCCATCTTCGCTGGGGCGGCGTGTTTCACGACAGTCAGGCAGTTTGCGACAATACGATCATTCGGAAGCTTTTTTTTGCATGCAGACAAAATACACCATAACACACACCTTGGATGAACTAGACACACGCCCACCTCTTTTTTACTGGAAACTAAGATATATATTCATGTCCCAACGTTACTTTATGGTAGTGTGTCGATTTGGGAAGCTTTGTTCTTTTTCTGGGGTCAGTTTTCTAGAAAATGTTTATAACACAATGTGGTGTCGAACAGAACATGCTTGCAATGCAAACTAAAATAATAACAAACTCACACGGGTCATTGAATCATGATTGCCCAGGATGATTCAGCGGAGTGATGAAAAACCCTGGCATGACATCATTTGAATGTATATTTGTGAACCCACTAGAGGGCGCAAAGCCAATGTTCGGTTACATTTGATTAGTGTGTTGATGCAGGGATGAGGGGGCCAAGCAGTCCAGCTCCAGCAGGGTAGATAGGCCTACTTGATGTGATCATGTTGAAGCTTGATTCAAAGATCATCTATGCCAAATTTGATGCACATTGGACAATATATGTGGTCTGTGAAAGCACTAGATTATGCTATTAAAGTTTAGACTTGTTAAAGACTTGTTTAGAAATGAGATGCACTTGTGAGTTATGGTGAGTGCACTGACTTTTCCTACGTACAATGCAATTATTGTAAATTCCTATGGATAAAAGCGTCAGCTAAGTGACTGTAATGTAATGCCCCCATACTCCCACAGTCTTGGGACCTCCCACGGTATCACCAGACACAATCATTTTTATTAAAACAGTTATTCCCAAATTTACCCATCCCTGGGGATTATTAAAGCTAATTTTATTTTATCTTAAAGTTAGGCCTATACTTAGATATATGCATTTATTTTGCCATCCAACAAGCGTACCAGCATCCTTTTGGCATCCATCTTTATTTAATTTTTTTGTTCAGTGATGATGATTATGACGTGGTGTTTGGCTCAAACAGATCATAGTTCAAAACTGCTCACTTGTGCCCTGAGCAGCTCAGTTAGAGTGTAATTGAGCAACCCGTTAAGTGAATTCTGATCACTGATCGCTGACTGAGCGCTCAGCTACTTAATGCACCCACTATTACTAGGCTACTTTTTAAAACCTTAAGCATTATTTGACCTTTCAATTCTCTTCACTTACATAAACAGACAGTGTGTGGTCTCTGAAATAATAAAGAAATATAATATATAACTAACAGAAATACTTACACAAATAACTAAATAGCCTAACTCAAATACTCATTGAATTGCTGAAACTGAACAAGGAACACAGTCTATCTAAGCCTGTTGCTGCCCTCCTGTGGCCGAAAACGGTAAATGCATCTATCACCGATAATACACATATGTAGCCAACTAACAAGAACGTGGATTAAATCATACTTGTAAAACAGAACGTAATAAACATAAAATCAAACAAAGTACAGTTACTCTTATCTACCAATAGACTATAACCAGAGATTACATGATAATAGTATGAAGAAGCTATCAAAATCCCTACCGAAGCCATAGCTAGCAACATAGGGATAATGCTAATATAACTAGCAACATAGGGCTAACACTTATCTACTGGGCATTTCTAAGCAATGATAAAACATTGTGGTAGAATCTCACCATTAAGGGATTGAACCAGTACACTTTCATCACCTTGTTCAAATATAATTATCCCTCACACTGTTATCCATCTCTAATACAAGACTTACAGCTAAAGAGCTACAACACAGTAGCTGGTGGCTAGGCTAACGTTACGTTATGTTTGTATACAGCTTTACATTTTGAACCAGAATTTACCTGACCTGTCCGGGGCGTCGTGTTGAGCTGGTCGTCAGTGACTAGTTTGTTCAAGACTACCCTCCGGTGACTGTTGCAAGCAGAATTTTGACGGTATGCCAACTGAATTCCACCATGGGAAAAGGGACAGGGGAGGGCGTGCCATGCAAGTGGAATCCTGACGGTATCTCAACAGAGGTCCACATGAGTTTTACCATCAGAAACGCGACAGGGCAGGGCATCAGAACGTGCTAATGCGAGTGGAATTCCGCTTGGAGACCGCTACCGACTAGCCAGAAGAAATTCTCCAGCTGTTTAGCAACGGTGCCCCTTTAGACACCCCCCAGTAGAAACAGTCCAGCGGATTGTCGCTCTGATTCCGATGGAGGACCGATATCTGTGTACTATCTGGGAAAAGGTTGGAGTAAAAGGACGAAGGTGTGGAGGTTTGGGGTATAGTCCCATAAAATCATCCCCATCTGGTCTTGAACCCTGATCTCCCGGGTGGGAGTCCAATACTTTCACCGCTACTCTACTTGTGCCATGGAGGGTTGATTTTGGTGTCCTTTATTTTGGTGTGCTGGAACTACTGCCTCTTGTGGTGCCAACAGAGAAATGCAGGTCAACATTGACTGGAGTAAGGGGAGGAGGGAGTGACAACCCGACAAACGCTATCTATGGTACTGGTTTACAGCCATGCACAAAAAAAATCTGGATTAACTTGATTCCAGTAGAAGGGCAGATTTAATGGATTACCCGACAAAATATACAATTCATTTCAAAATACATTTCAATATAAAAAGATGATAGTAAATTAAAATAATACATTGTAGACTCAATGTTTGCAAAATGTTTATGTACCTTTTTCTTTTACATTTACAGTGGCCTCTAGCCTACCACTCAGAACAGTACATTCAACCAAATTATACGTTTATCATCACAAATATTACATAAATTATAAATTACATTTTGAATCATCAAGCCATTTTCTACAAATAATAGGCACTAGTCCATCATATGTGATCATCTTCAAAAGTAGTTATTGACAATGGCATCTCTCATTGCACGGCCACTGAGTCTCTCATTAGCTTGGAGAAAAATCCACAGGTAGGCCTGATAAAGCACTGATAATCAGGATCTGGTCATCTTGAAAAGTCTGAATCTGGATCAAGGTGACCCTATCCTGAATTGCTTTGAAATACCAGGATAAGATTTAGTTATCTGACCCTTGATCACAAATTATGGGATTTCAAAATCTGATCGTATCTGATTGAGATAAAGAGTTTTGAACTCCTGGGCCCTGGGAAAAGATCCATGGGAGATGTTACTCACACATAATCTATCACAGGACAGAGGGGAAAATAAATGAAAATGTTTACTAAGCATATATACCTTGACTTAACAAAGCCAAGTGCACCTAGTCGTTCTGTCAATCACTAACCTATATATAACCAAACGAGAATTTGCACCATAGAAAGCGGGAGTAGCAACCTGCCCTGCACATTTAGACGTCTCCTGGTCTTAAGAGGGGCAGCTATGGGAGGTGACAGAGATGTGCTTGTACAGGTCCTGGTCTTATGCAGGGCAGCTATGGGAGGTGACAGAGATGTGCTTGTAC
>NC_140250.1:5631241-5651241 GCF_949987555.1 Borostomias antarcticus | reverse complement strand
GTTAAAATGAGCAGAGAACAAGTATTAAAGACAATGAGGTAAAGTAATGAATACAGTATTTAGAGTTCACAGGTCAAGCCTGGAGCAATCAAGTTCACCAAGGACTGACCAGTCTTGGATCAGCCAAGGTCCTCATACGTTTGTCAGTTCGATGGGAACCCCCCCCCGCTAGAGACAGACAAACACGTCTCGGCGCTCGCTGGGTGACTGACCTGACCTCTGGACCTCTGTGGGGCAATGGACGTGTTTACTCCCTTCATTGGAACCTTTGGCTGCTGTGTGTGTGTGTGTGTGTGTGTGTGTGTGTGTGTGTGTATGTGTGTGTGTGTGTGTGTGTGTGTGTGTGAGAGAGCGAGAGAGAGAGAGATCGACTGTGTGTCCACATTTATTTTCCCGTGCTGGCAAAATTCCTTTGCAATTAATTGATGACACACTGCTTCCCAGAAGAAATATGGCGATGCAGAGAAAGGCCCCCTCCCTCCCCCCAAACTCAAGAGCGGCTGTGCTCTCATCATTCAAACAAGGGAGGAAGGATGTATGGAGAGGCGTCATGCAACACAACTCCCCGACATGAACCAGCACTAAACTGTTTCACTCACATTAACCAGAGGCTTCACATTAAGCAGAGGCTTCACATGAATAACGGCCCCAGGGGGCCTGGAGATCAATGGAACCGGTTAAGAACAACTCTAACAACTCTGGTTAAAATTCCTCCAGTCAGCATATTACTGGAATTCCAGTTTTACCGACAAGTTCACTGGAGAAGAATTCAGTGACCTACAGATGTGATTTTTTGGTTTTGTGTGTTTCGTATTTTTTGGGCCACAGCATGTCACTAGTGAGGCTGGTTTCTACCCTAACTTCCTGGGCTTCAACACCAGTACCCGGTCACAGGAGTGAGGCTTCTATTTCACTGCTAATTCAACCACAACCTCTGACTAACCCTCACTTTACCCAGCTGTGCCAGGCCTCTCAGACTGAACCCAGTATAGTGCTGCTGAAACACGGCATTACACACAAGGGTATAAATTAGCATATAGCGAATGAATAATTGACTATAACCTCCCTTCATGACTTATGGCATTCCTGTTAACCCAATGACCAATGATCTGTATTGAAATACATGACGTTGACTTTTCAACAGTAGGCTAATAAGTGTCTGCACACCGCCCTAACCAAAGCCAACCAACTGCCAACACCCAACGTTCTAAAGCTGGCAGTTGTTATGTAGTGGTAGTACTCTCGTCTCCATTGTGTTTCTGGTTCATTTTGACCCTGTTAAGTCCAGGGCGGGACGCGAACCTGCAACCTTGCGCTGTGAAGTCGGATGTGCTAACAACTATGCCAAGAGATATCCTTCTTGGGAAGGTTGTTAGCACTTCCTTTTTATACTAGGGGAGCGAGTTTCACCAACTACTCACTACCACAGAGGACTACTCACTCCACAAGGGTTTAGGAGAACTCACGATTCACTCGATTACACGCACCCCCCTAAACTCACTCCACACAACTGGACATCAGGGTCACAGCACCACTGTAGCGGTAGTACTCTCGCCTGCGTTGTGTTTCTGGTTCGTTTTTACCCATGTTACGGGACTGTCCGGGACACGACCCTGCAACCTTGCCCTTGCAAGTCGGATGTGCTAACAACTATGCCAAGAGAAATATCCTTCTCGGGAGAGTTGTTAGCGCATCCTTTATACTAGGGGAGTGAGTTTCACCAACTACTCTCTACCACTACCTCGGAGGACTAAACTCCACAAGAGTTTACGAGGACTCACGATTCACTCGGTTACAGTTAGAATGTTGGAAGTTTAAAATTCAGCTGCAAAATCCATCCAACCGACGCCAACAGTCACCAACAAACACGGCACACCGATCCAACGTTGGTATTGGCTGGCGTTGGCTGGGCCAGTGTGCACACACACCTCTGTGATGACTGTCTTCATACAGCAGAGAGACCGTCATCCGCGTGGACGATGTAGTTCTTATCACACAAGAGCACTCTCAGCCGCGGTGTGTTGGGTCATCAGGTTAATACTTTATTTGTTTGATTTGCAGCGAGGAGAAAGAGAGAGGGAAACAAGGGAACGAGAGGAGAGAGAGAGAAGAATGGAAGAAAACAAGACAACAGACTGGGGTGGTCCATGTGGCTACAAGCCTTTGTATCAAATCTAAATACATAAGGTCATCAAGCAACATCGTAACATCTTTCAAAAATAACAATTAACATATTTGTGGACTCTATGGCACAGTATTACCTAAAACATGTACACAATACCAAACAGTTTAGCCACACCCCCTAAAACTATGACCAGGTTCATAGTAAACTAAGCCACGAGATCGGCCCCCGAACCGTTTGCCATTTTGACCTTTCACACACACAATCCATTTCCATTTCTTAAGCCATAAAAAGGCACCTTGTCAAGTGGGAATCTGGCAAATCGTCACCGTCTCAATATAGTTACTACTCTGGTAAATATGAAAGCAGAGGCACATCCATATGAACTAAACAGACTGTAAATATTTGTTATATCACCACCAGATTCCAGTTCGGTCACTCTGTGTATGTCTACTTGCATGCTTTTGGTCTGTGTACAGTAATTACCATGACAGCAAACTATGGCATTAAGAAATGGTCCAAGAGAACACCGACATGTCCATTTATAAATGGCCGTAGCTAGGTGACATATGGAGTTTTTACAGCAAGGCTGGGCTGGACAGGGCTACCGACGCCCCCAGGGGGATATGCTGCTTTAGGCAGATTTGTTTTGGTTTTCTTTTTCACACAGATCTGTTCAAACACTCCCTTCACGCACGTAAACACTCTCTCGCACATGTACTCACACACACGCACGCACGCACACACACACACACACACACACAGACAAAAGGCTTGTAACCACACCCGAGAGAGAGGGGGGGGTGGGGGGGGGCGTGAGCCCCTGTAGTCGGTCATGCTGCGTTTCCACCCTCCTACCCGAAACTAACAGCGTTGCGGTGTCATCACACACACACACACACACGCACATACAACACACGACTTCAAAGAGGCGGTGCAGTGTGTGTGAGAGAGAGAGAGAGAGTTTGGAGGGGAGGGGGGGGGTGGTCAGCTCCCATACTGATTGTGAGGAATAAACGTGGCAGCTGCTCTCTTTCTGAAGGGCCGTTCTACTCCCCCCCCCCCCCCCCCCACCCAGAACGAACAGAACAGAACAAAGACAGAAGAGAGACGTGGAGGTTGGAAGAAGAGGGACAGAAGGAGAAAGGAAAGAGAAACCGACGGCGCTTGTTGACGCCAGAGGATATTTCTGTTAGGAAGCGAGTTTGCTCATGCTGTGTGGATACAGAACCCAAGTTTATTGACATGGTTCTAGGACTACTGTATATATGCATATCAGACTTCATAACGGTTTCTTTAACTGGTTATTTTTCAAGTCAGAAAAACAGAAATCCATCTACCTTTAATGTGGTTTGTACTTCATTAACCTCATGACTACAGTTACATTCATATTTAAGTGTACTCAACACCCTCTTTTTACTGAGGCCACTTCCATCTCGCAAAGAGGGGTCTGAAAAGACCCAAAAGAAAACAACTCAGTGTAACATAACGGGAAAAAACAACAACAAAACAACAACAAAAATGTACAGAGAGATACACTTAACGAAAAAGTCCCAGGACATCTGGGGGAACTCCCGACCGCCGCGATTGGCTGCTACGCCCTGGCCTTCGCCCTGCCCCGGCTCGGAGGGAACGGACGCCCATCCCTCCTTCCTCCGCTGGGAGCTCCGCCTGTAGCCCTCCTCCCGTGTCCTCGTATTCACACTGTCCTCTCCCAGGCCCTCTCCGAATCGTCATCCATCTACAGTAAGAGACCCCTCCTGACGAGAGCCGTGACGGCCCAACTATGGCTTCCTTCTCTCTCTCAGCCTCTCTCTCTCTCTCTCTCTCTCTCTCTCTCTCTCTCTCTCTACGAACACCGTAGAAGCGACCCTACCCTGAATCCAACACTCGCTTGCTCTCCCGGGCCTGGCTTAGTGAATGGAGTATGTCTTTGGTGAATACCACCAGGGGGCGCCAGGCTGAGGAAAAGGCCACTGAAGATGAGGGGATGACTGAAGATGACTTTACTTTTTTTTTTCGACATTTTTTAAAAATTTCTGTTCATTTGAAATTTCCTCGGAAGAAATGAGATGAGTACAAGGTTGGAGCTGGGAGTGCAGTGGTCTCTACGCTAGCCTACAGTGAGTGCGGCTCTCGCCCCCCAGTGGCCTTGCAGCTATGCGACCGAACATGGAGTTCAGCTCCGCCCCCCACCCACCCCCGCCCCTGACCCCTGACCCTGGCTGGGAATCTCTCTAGCTCTTCTTGAAAACTACCGCCGGCTTTGCGCAGATCGTGACCGACTTGCATGTCGTCGTGGCCACCGTGTTTCGGGGGCGGGGGCGGGGCGGGGGGTCGTGGTTAGTTCAGACGTTACAAACGCACAGGGTCAGTCACGTGTCACGTGTAGAGATTCTATTCCAGGCTGTCAGCTTGCCTTGCTACTGGGCGGCTTGGATGTGGAGTCATCGCTTCTATGCTGTCTAAGCGCTGGTCTACAACGGCTGGTCTGTCTACTGTAGGAATGCTGCTAACACCTCTGAACCTTACGGAATGATCATGGCCTGTGTGGCAGGAGGTCAGCGATGCCCCCGCGCGCACGAATGAGCGCACGCGCGCACACACACACACACCACACGTAAGCCCATCTCTGCATGCACGAACGAACTCCCACACTGTGCACGATGTACATGTTTACATACAACTCTCACGGACAGTTTGAACAACATTTGCACAGGCATTCACACATGCGTGTGAGCACACACACACACGCACGCACACACACAGTGTCGTTTTATGCTCTGACTGCATCTGGACCATGTGAGGGACCTCTCACACTCGTTCCTCCCCCCCCTCCGTCTAGAACACAAGCCCTCCCTGGAGAGATGATCTGATGTTCCTCGTTAACGCGCCAATAAAGGGAAGCAGACTGAACACGTTTTTTTTTTGTTTTTTTTTCTCCGCAAAAACACACACCCTGTTAGCTGTTATTATTCTCATATTATAGATATAATCATGACGACTCTGGAGAGAGAGGACGATTAGTCGAGCTCTAGGACTACAACACTACAGAGAGACGCCAAAGCGGAGGAGAGGAGAGGAGAGGGAGGCGAGGGGGGAGGAGGGCGCGGGGGGGGCGCTTATCCGTCCGTCTGCGTATCAGTCCTCCTCCTTCCTCCGCTCCTCCCCTTTTCTTCTGCTCCCTCTCTCCTCTCTTCACCCCTCCCCTTCCTAGCTCCGATCGCTACCTTACAAAGAGAGAGTGGGGGGGGGGGGGAGGGAGAGGGGGAGGGGGGGGGGGGGGGGGGGGGGTTCTGTGCAAGTGTACTCAGTAACCAGGGGGAGTGGTGGTTGCTACCCTCAGTAACCAGGGGGAGTGGTGACTGCTACCCCGTCCTCCATCACAGGCCCTGGCCTCCATTTTGAAATATAATATTCCTCGTTTGTCCCGTGCGCGCTTCGCCGCCTCCTCACGGCTTGCCGCCGCTGCTGTCGCGCTGCTTCTTGCCGCCGCCGCCGCCCCCACTGTTATAGAGGCTGGGGTTGCCGACCAGGGGGTGCGGCACCGCGCTCATATAAGGGCCGGCGGCGGCGTAGTTGAAGAGGGCGGGGAGGAAGGGCAGGGGCTCCACCTTGTCCGCGCCGTTGCCGCCGCCGCCGGGCGCCATCATGTTGAGCGCCATGGGCAGGGCGGCCAGGTTGTAGGGGTAGGCCAGCAGCTGGGGGCCGTAGATCAGCTGGTAGGGGTCCGGGTAGAAGGGGGAGAGCTTGGCCAGGTCGCCGTTGGGAAGCATCTTCCCCAGCGGGCCGAAGGGGAGGGGCCCGGCGGGGTAGGACACCAGAAGCCCTTCCTCCTGCTTTTTCCCCGGCCGGTAGCCGCCGCCCCCTCCCGCCCCCTGCATGATGAGGGGTAGGGGCAGCTCCTGGATGTGGTAGCCCCCCGTCCCCGCCTCCAGCTGCCCGCGGTGGGGGTCCCTGGCGTCGTTGTCCTCGGGCTCGGGTGTCGGTTGTTGTTGTTGTCGTTGTTGTTGTTGCGGGGGAGCGCGGGGGAGGAGCAGGGCGTGGCCGGAGGGGCGGTCGCGTTCGCCACCGACGGCCCCCCCAGTGGGGAGGAGGAGCCTGTCAGGGCCGCGGGCGTGGCGGTTGACCTGGGCGAGCAGGTCCGCGGTGGTCGGGGATTGGCGGGGCGAGGACTTGGGGACGGGGCGTCTCTGCGGGGGGAGGGGGAGGGGGCGGGGGCTGCTGGCGGTCTGGGTGGGGGTGTGGCGTGGCGGGGAGGGGGCGGGGCTGACCGGCTCCTCCTTGGGCACCAGCAGGGTCACGACCTCCGAGTCTCTGGACTGGTCCTGTGAAGAGGAGGAGGAGGAGGGGGGCGGGGGGTGGGGGCACGCCCCCCTGCTGTGCTGCTGGGCCCTCGCTCGCTCCATCTCCATCTCCATCTCTTTCTCTCTCTGTCTCTCTCTCTCTGTCTCCCTCCCCCTCTCTCTGTCTCTCAGACTTTCCCGTTCCATCTCCCTGTCTCTCTCTCTCCACCTCTCCCTCTCTCTCTCCACCTCCCTCTCTCTGTCCCACTCCCGGGCTAGTATGGAGGACATGGTCAGGTCTTGTGCTTCGCTGGGGGAGGGGCTCCGGGACGCGGTCGCGACCCTGAGGTCGCGGGCAAACGGCGTCGTCGACGACGACAAGTCGTCGTAGCCGGCAGCGCGGAGGAAGACGCCCTTCCCTCCCGGCCGCTCCTTCTCCGCGATGACCCCTACTGCGTTGGGAAGAGCCGCCATCGTCACGGAAACAGCCGGGGCGGCGGCGGTGTTGACTCTGGCCTTGGAGGCGGCGGTCGCGTTCGGAGAGGCGGCGGCGGCGGGGGCGACGCAGCAGGCCGGGCTGGGCGTCCTCTGGAGATGACCGACGTCCACGCTGCGCTTCTTGGTAGCCCGGTAGTCCAGGCACTCGGAGCCGCTCATGACCAGGACGCCCTGGAGAGCGGAGGAGGAAGAGGAGGAGGAGGAGGAGGAGGAGGGGGGGAGGGGGGAGAACTCGGGCATGGTGGGTGTGAGGGCGGGAGGGGCAAGAGGAGGAGGGCGGGGTTTGGTCGGACTCTCCGGCAGGGGTTTTATAATCCGCAGGCCGGGCTGGATCTCTGGGCCAGGAGGAGGAGGAGGAGCGTCCAGTTCTTTAATTTCGGGGATTTCCCGCGTCGCGGCCGGGAAACTTATGACCGTCTGCTGCTCTGCTCTGACCTCGCTAGCCGGGCGCTCTCTCTGCCGCTCCGGCTCTGCGCGCTCGCCGCCGCCGCCGGCCGCCGCCTCTGCGGAGGAGTAGCTGATCACCGGGATCGTCTGGGACAGTGGAACCGGGTCGCCGCGACTCACGTCTGGGTCTCTGCTAGCAACGGCGCTAACCGCTGCCGCCGCCGCCGCCTTCGTCTCCGGCTCCGCCTCCTCCCTCTCCGGGGAGCTGCTGAGCTCGTGGCGCCGGACGTGGCGGGTCAGCGCCGACGGCGTCTTGCACACCTTGTGACACTGCGGGCAGGTGTGACGGGCCAGCGCTCGCCTGCTCAGGCGGCCGGGACTGGGGGCGGCGCCCTTTGCCAGCGCCCGGCTCTCCCTCTCCTCCTGGCCCTTCTCCGTCTCCGCCTCCGCCCCCGCCTCGCCGCCGGACCCCCCCGCTTTAGGCGGCGGGGCCTGGGGCTCGGAGGCCCTGGGGTGCTGGGTCTTCTGGTGGTCCTCCAGCTTCTCCCTGGAGGGGAAGGGGGCGTGGCAGTGCAGGCAGACGAACTCCAGCAGGTGGCTGAGCTCGTGTTTGTCCCTCTTGCGCGGGCTGGAGAACCAGCGGCCGCACGTGCCGCACTCCGAGGCGTTGTCGTTGGACCAGGGCCGGCGCTTGACCCCCGCGGGGCCGGCCGGGGTCGAGGGAGGGGGCTTGGGGGGCGGAGGCGAGGACGAGGGCGAGGGGGGGGGCGGCGGCGCGGGCCGGCCGGGTTTGAGACGGCCCCCGCCGCCGGCCTCCTCCTTGTCCCTCCCCTTGGAGGCGGCGGCGGCGGCGGTGGGGCGGGTGTCTGCCGTTTCTCTCTCCTCGTCCTCCGTCTTGCCTTTCGCCTCCTCCGCCTCCTCCCCCTCGTCCTTCTCCTCCTCCCTCTCCTCCTCCTCCTCCTCCTCCTCCTCCTCCTGTCTGTCCGTCTCCTTGGTCACGTGGTCCATCAGTCTCTCCGCCCTCCTCAGGAGGCGCAGGGAGCGTTTGTGGTGCATCTTGCGCTGCCAGCTGCGCGTCTTCTGCAGCGGCGCCTGGCTCTTCCTCTTGGGCTTGTAGGCGTAGTACGGCCGCCAAAGGTTGTCCTCGCCGTCCCCGTCGCTGTCCCCCTGCTCGCGCACCTCCTGCCGGAAGTAGTACTCCCTGACCTTTCCTGGATGTTTGGGACTCTTCTTCCTGGCCTCCCCTCCTCCTCCTCCTCCTCCCCCTCTCTCGCCCTCGGCCGCGGGGCTGGCGGCGCCACGGTGGCTGCGGTGCTTGTGGTGGTGATGGTGGTGATGGACGTGGCGGGCGTCCCTGGCGGCGTCCGGCGGCGACGGGGAGGCCCTCTTCGCCTTGGGGAGGTGGGGGCTCTTATCGCGCCGGAGGTCGGTCTCCGAGATGCTGCGCTTGACGATGGCCTCCTCGCCGATCCGCACCGTGATCTGGCACAGCGGCCCCACCCCTTTGACCCCCTCGCCGCCGCCGGGTGAGGAAGAGGAGGACGACGAGTGTTTGGCGGCAGCGGAGGAGGAGGAGCCGCTGTCATTCTTGCCATGGGACTTGCGGGACTTGTGAGGGGACCGTCCCGACTCCGCCTCCTCCGCGACGTCCGAGCCGTCCCGCGACCTCTTCCTGGGGGGGGCGGGGGTCGTCTGGCTGGCGAGGGGAGGGGAGGGGCCGCCCAGGGGGCTCTTGGCGACCTGGTTGCTGTGGACGATGACGGAGGACGACACCGCCGTCCCGTGCACGATGACGGAGGGCTTGGAGTGGCCGTAGATGATGACCGACGGCACGGCCGGTTCCGCGCCTCCGCGCCCGCCGCCGCCGCCCTTGGGGGTTTTGGTCTTGTGGCCGCCGGCGGACATTTTGCCGCTGACCCTCTCCGGCTCCGACGCCGCCTCCCTGTCGCTCCTCCTCCCGTCCGCCTGGGGCGGCGGAGGGGTCAGTGCGGAGGAGGAGGAGACGGAGGAGACCCCCGGGCCCACGGAGATGGGGAAGCCGTCGGGGAAGGCGTCCGGGTCGGGTTTCACCGTCTTGGGGCCGCCGGCCATGAAGCCGCACCGTTCCCCGGCCGGGGGCGGGTTGCCGCCGGGCAGGGCGCGGTCCAGGGACGGGGCCAGGGGGTCCCCCGGGGGCAGCAGGAGCCCGTCGGTCAGGACGCCGTCGCTGTAGGTCTTGTAGGGCCTCTTCTGGGAGCGCATGGGCAGCAGGCGGTAGAGCTTTAGGGCGTTGACCTTCTGCTTGTAGCCGCCGTTGGCCGTCTTCTCGCTGCTGATGAGGCCGGGGCTGATCCCGTGGATGGCCTTCTGGTGCGTCTTCAGGTTGTAGTAGGTGGCGAAGGCGTCCCAGCAGAAGATGCACTGGTAGCGGCGTTCGCCGGTGTGCCACACCTCGTGCTTGGTGCGGTACTCGGCCAGGGCGAACACCTTGTCGCAGAAGTGGCAGGGGTACTTGCGGCGCCACGAGTGCACATTGGAGTGGCGCTTCAGGCTGGACAGGGTCATGTATGAGCGCTCGCACACCGTGCAGAAGTAGATGACGTGGCCGTCGACCACCTTCACAAAGTGGTGGTTGTCCTCGCCGCCGCCGACGAGCTCCCCGGACTCGGCCTCCGCGCGGCGGTGACCCGCCAGGAGGCCGCGCCCCTTCTTCCCGCCGGACGGCGGCGCTTTGCCGCTGACCTCCACCCCGTCTGCCCCCACCACCACGCCCCCCTCGATCCGCACCTCCCCCTCCTCCAGGGGCTCCTCTTTGGGCCGGACAGGGAGGGGGGGGGTGGGTCCGGCGGCGAGGCCGGGGGGGGCGGCGGGGTGGGGCTGGCGGCAGGACGCCTCGTGGGACTGCAGCCGCTTGTTGTGGATGAAGGCCTTGCCGCAGTGGCGGCAGCTGAGGCCCCGCCCCCCGCGGTGCAGCCGCATGTGCACCGTCAGCGAGGAGGCGGAGCTAAAGAGGCGGTGGCACACGCCGCAGATCAGCTCCGGGGGCGTGGCGGGGGGCGGCGGGGAGGAGAAGGAGGAGGAGGCGGGGAGAGGGGGAGGAGGAGGAAGAGGAGGAGGAGGAGGGGGGAGGGCCTCGGAAGAGGGCGGGGGAGGGGGAGGAGGAGGAGGAGGAGGGGGGAGGGGGGGCAGGAGGTGCAGGGGGGGCGGGTGGAGCTTTGGTCCGTGGTGGGGGCTTGCTCCGGCTCCGGCTCCGCCCCCGGCTCCTGCTTGTTTTCCCTTTAAGCCGCCTCCCCTCTCCTTCCGCTCGACGGTGGCCCCGCCCCTCTGGCCCTGATAGGCCACCGCGCTCAGGTTGAAGAGGATCTTGGCGGTCTCGGAGGGCGAGGCCGTGCCGTTGGCCAGTCTGTGTCTCTCCTCCCTGGAGTCCGCCCCCGGGTAACTCGCCCCGCCCACGACGGCGGCGGCGCCGTTGGAGGACGAGCGAGGCGGGGGCGGGGCGAACCGGTGGAACGATGCGTCCGGACCGACCTTGGAGCACTTGAGAGGCGGCGGCGATTTTATGTCCTTCCTCGCCAGCGCCGTCAGATCCATCGGGGACGAGGAAGAGGAGGGCGAGGAGGAGGAGGAAGAGGACGGAGAGCTGTCGTGCCGGGGCGGCTTAAAGGGCCGGTGCTTGACGTCGGTGGTGGCGTCCAGTTTCCACAGCGAGCCCTCGTCGGAGGCGGGGCCCCGGGAGGAGGACGAGGAGGAGGAGGGGCGTCGGCGGTGGTGATGGTGGTGGTGGTGGTGGTGGGAGGGGGCGGGGTTAGCGGCGGCAGAGCGGCAGTTCTGAACGGTGAGTGCGGCGGGCAGCGAGGCGCTGAGCGGGAAGCTGAGGGTGATCTTGGCGTTCTTGGGCCCGTCGGCCGCGTCCTCCAGCCCGCCCCCCATCGTCATCATGGCGCCGTCTCCCGGCCGAACCGCCTGCCTGCTCTTGCCCTTCATGTCCTCCTCTTAACTCCGCCTCCTCGTCACTCCGCACGCCACCGGGCTCAGAAGGGTCGGTCTCCGCCTCGGTGGCGGCGAGCGTGGAGTGGGCGCGGCCGGGCGGACCGCGGGGGTGTGTCCGTTCGCTTGTGCGCGGCCTCGGCCGTCGGCAGGGAATACAACTGTGCCCGCGGCGGCCACAGCCGGCGGAAGAGGTACCGAAACTCGCCGCGCCGACGCGGTCGAGCGTGACGTCACACGAGGGGTGGGCAGCGGCCGGGCGTTGTCGCTTGTTCAGGCGCGATGACAGGATGAAGCCCGCGTGGAGGTGGGGGTCGCACAGCTCCGCCCCGGACACCATGACCGGCCCCCGAAACCTGAAACAGCCAATAGGAGTAGAGGAGGAAACTTGATGAGAACGCGCACTCACAGGGAAACATTTAACCCGTGTGTTGTGTTTGCGCTCTGAAGGAGTGGGCCGCTAGCCGTGCTGCTGAAATGCAAAACGCACGTGACATCAAAACCCAATCCAAACGGCGCCGCTAGCGCTAATATATGGTACCTGTCATCACGCTAGCGAAAAAAACACTGTGAGAGACGACGCTAGAGCGCGGAACGAGAGAGACGCCGATCCCAAAAAACCTCGAGGCTCTCCGCGAAGCAGGAACGGAAAGACGAGGAGAGAGAGAGAGAGAGAGAGGGAGAGAGAGAGAGAGAGAGAGGGAGAGAGAGAGAGAGAGGTGGCTAGGAGGGGAGGAATCTGCAGTGCCGCTGGTTTTGGTTTCAGCGCGCCCGCTGACGCCGGAGAGGCATTCCAGGGATCCATCTCCTCGGCGTCGACGCAACATCCCCCCCCCCCCCCTCTAATTGGCCGGCGTTCAGATTTAATCAAGATTCCGCCGGAATGGAGAGCGTTGACGCGCGTCCGCGGCTAACTGCTAACTTAAAAATAGGCCGGCTCTCTGGGCTGACACAGGGGATGGGGAGGTGGGGGGGGTTGGGGTTGGGGGGGGGGGGGGGGGCGTGGGGGGGGGTAGTAGTTGATTCCGATCACAGGCTTGTTAGCCATTCCTGGCACCGTCTGCCGGGAACGACTCTAGCCATGGGGGCACAGTGAGGGAAGGATGGAGGAAGGGAAGGAAAGCAGGGGGAGAGAGGAGGGAGGGAGGTGGCGGAGTGGAGGAGGGGGGGGAGGAGGAGTGAAGGGAGGGAGAGAGGGAAGGGGGGGTACGGGACGGCAGAGAGAGAGGGAGGGAGGGAGGGGAGGAGAATGTGGAGATGGGGTGTTTTTCCGCCCTCTGTATCCGGTTCTATCGCTCTGCTAAGCTGGAGAGGGCGAGTGGCGGGCGATTGGGCGGGGGGGGGGGGGGGGGGGGGGGGGGGGGCGGGGGTAGTGGGCAACGGGGGGGGGGTGCTTCCCATCTCCGTTCTAATCCCACCGCCACGAGCAGCCGTTCCTCTCCTCCCCCCTTGCGATTTTTATTCATGCGCCATCTCCGGTATATACGCCTGCGATAGGCAATTTTATTGTTATGACTTATTTAACGCGGTGGGCTGTTCTGTTAGGGTCTGCAGCGCAGGGAGGGACGGGTGAGGAAGGCGCTCTGCTGTCGAGGCCTCGGCGATGCGACACGGAAGAAGAAAAATCCTCAGTCATGCTTTTCTGCCTGCGTTTTCTAGCAGCGACACAGCCAGGGAGGCAGGGGAGAGAGAGGGAGGGAGGGAGGGAGAGAGGGTGGGAGAGAGAGAGAGAGAGAGGGAGGGAAAGAGAGAGAGAGGGAGAGAGAGAGGGAGAGGGAGGGAGGGAGGGAGGGAGGGAGAGAGGGAGGGAGGGAGAGAGAGATAGGGAGAGAGAGAGGGAGAGGGAGGGAGAGAGGGAGGGAGAGAGAGAGAGAGAGGGAGGGAGAGAGAGACAGCCAGGGAGGCAGGCCTCTGTAAAATTCCACAGGCAGCCCTGAACAGGCAGAAACTAGGTCAGCTCTGTTATTGCAGAGGGAAGAGGAGGGAGAGAGAGGGGGGTGAGAGAGGGAGAGAGAGAAAGGGGGAGAGAGAGAGAAAGAGGGAGAGAGAGAAAGAAAGAGGGAGAGAGAAAGACAGAGAGGGAGAGAGACGGGGGAGAGAGGGAGAGAGAGAGGGCGAGAAGCTGGAAACAGGAACACAGTCACGCAGCACGGGCGGACAGACCGACAGGCAGACAGACAAGAGGGCCGTCACAGACACACGAACGCAGGCAAATAGCAAACACACGCACCCAACGCACGCACACACACACAGGCGCCGGACGCACGCACACACCCACTGGCGGCCCGTGCACGGGGGCGGGGGGGGGGCCGGGCTGAAAAACGACACGCTAGAACAGCAGGGTGAAAAAGAGTATCACAGACAGGACAGACAGACAGACAGACAGACAGACGAGCGCGCAGGTGAGGTATTCCAAGGCCTGTCGCTCGGGGGGAAAAACAAAACACAGGCCTACAGGAAGCACAATGAACAAAACAACAGGAATAATGACAATAAATATGACACAGAGCTACGGTCGTGCCAGCTTGTCATTTGTGATTATTCACAGTCGGACATACTGTAATTGACGACGCTTTTTTTCTCTCAGGGATATGTACGCAAAGCGAATTAAAGCAGACGAGCGCTAGAAAGTCCCCCTTCGCGACGACGATGTCTCGGCGTGGCGGCGCAGAGCGGGGAAAGCCCGTATACGCGTCTCCGGGTGGGACTGGGGCCCGGCAGGTCGAGGCGTCGGGCGTCAGCGCGAGCGGGTGCTAAAAATGTCACGGTTTCATCTGGCGTTTTGCGTCGCGGCCGGCGGATGGGGAAAGCGTGCGTCTGCCGCCCCGCGCTCTCTCTCTCTCTCTCCTTTCATCTCCCTGTGACGCACATACACGCACACGGCTTCTCCACAAACAGGCCTCCGACGACAGACTGGCCAAGCGTGACGGGGGGAGGGGAGGGGCTTTAAAAACACACACACACACACACACAGTACACACGCAGAAACGAACACACATTTACAGCGGATACACACGCACGGTTTGGGCGCTGGCTTGTGCGCACATGTACGCACACGCGCGCTCGCACACACTCTCACACACACACACACACACACACACACACACACACACACACACTGTGAGTGTCTGACCCTCATAGCGTCAAGGACCAATCGTCGTCCTCTCCGGCGCCCCTCGGAAACTGGATGTTCCGCACAAACAAACCAACATGTCCGCCTGACTCACACCCGCCTGGCCGTGCTCAACTGTTCGCGCTGGTGGCTCGGAGAAAACAAGAGCACGGCGGCCTGGGCAGGTGCGCCAGCGGAGCGGGACAAATGACTAACTAGGATCTAACTAGGACCTAACTGGGACCGTCTGGGACACAAACCGTAACGTCAGCAAGAAGGAAGGAGCACGAAACCCGGACGAACGAGGCCGAGCGGATTGGGGGGGGGGGGGGGGGGGTGAAACCAACTCAAATGCTTGGAGTTTCTGGTCTCTTAGTCGGTTCTAGTAGCGTCCAAAACTGGGTTAGCAGCAGCTGGAGGGGACAGAGACTGGGAGGGGTTGGAGGAGGGGTAGGGGTAGGGGTTGGAGGAGGGGTAGGGGTAGGGGTTGGAGGAGGGGTAGGGGTAGGGGTAGGGGTTGGAGGAGGGGTAGGGGTTGGAGGAGGGGTAGGGGTTGGAGGAGGGGTAGGGGTAGGGGTAGGGGTTGGAGGAGGGGTAGGGGTAGGGGTAGGGGTTGGAGGAGGGGTAGGGGTAGGGGTAGGGTAGGGGTAGAGGATAGTGTGGGAGGCCCTTCTCGTCCCAGCATGCGAGCCAGGCCGCAGGAGCGGAGTGGGCATGTGGGGGGGAGGGAGGGGAGGAGGTTGTCGGTTGGGATCTCAACAGAGTGGGCATCCGGGATGGGGGGAAAACATTAGGGCAGCAGTTGGTCTGTGAAAAGAGGTGGGGGGGGGGGAAGGGGGGTGCATGGGTAGTTAGTGAGAGAGGTACTGAACTCTGCACAACCCCCCGGCCAAGAGAGCGCGGCGGAGCCAGCCAGATGGGGCGGAAAGAGGGAGGGAGGGAAAGAGGGAGGGAGGGAAGGAGGGAGGGGCTGGTTGGTACGGTCCGGGGAGGGAGGGGACCAGGGCAAGTGGGGGAGGCGGGGAGGGGAGTTGTGTAACTTCAAACACAACATCCCTCCCTTGTCCAGATTTCATGGATTCCTCGTCTTTCGGAGCCTGCCCAACGTGCCTGCATGACCCTGCACACGTGTGTCCAGCCCCCGCCCCTGCACCCCCGCCCCCCCCCCCAACCACCAGAGTTAACGGTGGTGCCGTGCTGATCCCACATGCCCCTCCGCGCCACGCATCGTTCCGTAAAAACGCTGTACCCTCTCCACGCCACGCTCTGTTGGCTCTCACCCCGCCACGTAATTCCCATAATTCTGCCCCCCTGAAAAAGAGCCACGGGAAGCATTAGGAGAGGGTCGGACCCAAGAAAGCGCCCGGGAGAGCGGTAACGCTACACCGCTGACCTTTTCACAGTCGTTTCCCCCCTCCAAAACCATTTTCGATCTCACACACGGTCCCACTGGCGTCTGCCGCACGGATGCGTTTCTGAGGCCCGGCTGTCCGGGGCGGACCTGTGTGTCCGCTGGGTTCTGGGTTCCTCCGCATGGCTGTGTGAGGGAGGGAGGGAGGGAGGGAGGCAGGTGACAGCTCTGGTAGCTCTGCTCCATGCACTGTCTTGTCCCCCCGCGCAACGTGGCGTCTACGAACAACGCGAGACTCCATTGGTTGATGGGGCCCTAAGGGCCAGACGATGACTTGAGCAAAACATATGCAGCGGTAATTTAAACCGTTCACATACATCGCAGTCATACTATGAATGAGATGTACAGTATAGTCAGTCAATTTAGGTAGTTAACTAACCTGACGATAACCATCTGGGAACTCTCCGTTGGAAACTGTTTGGAAAAGGGCAGGCCCTTTCAAAAATACTAGGCAGGTGATTGGATGAACCATCGGTCAATAGCCTTATTTCCACTGTCGTGCCGAACCGTTCTGAGCACGCAGGGTAACCGTTCCGACGGTGTTTCCACATGGGACCGGTTGGGCCCAGAACCGTTCGCAGAACCGTTCCCATGGCAACCGTACTGAGTGAAGCAGAACCGTTCTTTAGTAGAAATGTGAAATGTTAGTTCCGCAAACAACATTCCATGGAACGCAACAGCCCGAGAGGTGGAAAAATACACTGTAACCGTTCCCACGGGTCCGGAGCGGCGCGGTTTGAGCAAGGTATCGGTTCGGCATGACAGTGGAAATAAGGCTTATCACCGTCTAACACACGCTAACATCAACCGCTCCTCGCTGTCATAAACCCGCCCAGCGTAGCTGTTTGTATTTCAAATTCCTCAGAACCAAAGCTGATTGGCGAGATCGTTTTCTGATCTGGCATAAACAGATCTCTATGGAGAGTAGCCTAGTATTATTTATGAGACAAACAAGACAATGTGAGCAGATCAGGATGGTCTCACATTATAGCCTACTATGAATGAGACGTACAGTAGGCCTATGTAGCTACAGTAGGCCTATACTCAGTCAAACTAGGTAGGTTCCAAAAAGGCTACCACTGTTGCAAGTTGGTTGCATCGAAGTTACGGGTCGCTTAGGCTATAGCAGACAGAAAGGCACACCGCTGTCACCAGCCAGGCCGCTCAAACAGCGACGCGATGCTCACTCCCACCTGACCTCTGACTCATAACGCCCCGCAGCATTGTGGGTCATATTTCCCAGACGTTGGGACCCGCAGGCCCGCGGTGGTGTGGCGACCATGGCGACGAGGAATGTAGAATAGTTGGCACGCAGACTGTTGTTTTGGGGGGGGGGGCGTTAGGGACTACAAGAATGGGAGGTTGATGTCAAAATGACCTCCACGGTGAGGAGGCGACAAGCCCCCCCCAAATCCACCTTTCTATAAAACACACAGGGCCGCACTAGGCCGCGGGACAGGAGAGGATAGATTGATCCGGGTTATAGGCTCACAATTACGGATACATGCAAGTTATTCCTTCTCAACTCCCTCTGTAATTTGCTGAGTGAGTTGACGGGCGGACTGAGCCGCCACAGTCAGAATAAGGTTTCCCTTAAAAACACAAAAACACTAAACGCCTAAACGGCTGCTCTGATGCGTGGCGACCGAGCCCTCGCATTCGGGTTTCCCGAGAGACATCGAGAAACCCGAAGTTTCACCAGAATCTCTAAAAACGAGTCATCGCTCTTGAAAAAGAAGTGCGTGCTGCGCAGGCGACCGAAGGCTTGGATGAGTGAGACAAGGCCTCTTATTGGCACCACGCACACATACACGCACACGCACGCACGCACGCAGAGGCAAACCCTCACAGTAGATACACAGGCGCAAAAACGCACGGCCGTACACATTCTCACACAACACACGCACACTAAAAAAAAAATCTTCCCCATTCCCCCCGTTCACATACAAAACAACTAACAGCAACGGAATGACTGAGGAAAGCAAGCAGGAAAAGCGGACCGACTCAGTCTAGCTGCCCCGCTCTCTCGCTCTCGCTCTCACTCTCTCTCTCTCTCTCTCTCTCTCGCTAAAAGACAAGCACACAACAAGAGAACGTACCTCGGAAACCCTCCTGCTGCATCTCTGCTGCGATGTGTTCTCCCTCTCTCTCTCTCTCTCTCTCTCTCTCTCTCTCCCCTCGCTCTCTCTCTCGCTCTCCCTCCCTCGGTCTGCGAGTGCGCGCGTTTAGAGTGCGTGCGTGCGTCTGCGTGTGTGCGTGCGAGAGCACAGGGAAAAGACGGCGCACACACACACACAGGCAGCTGTGTGTAGACAGAGGGTAGGAGCGACTCTCACACTCTGATTCTCTCCCTCCCTCTCTCTCTCCCCCTCTCTCTCTCTCTCTCTCTAGCTTTCCCCCTCGCCTGCCCTCCTCTCCTCTTTCTCGTTCACTTCAGTTAGTTTTGCCTGACACATGATTCTCACTGTTTTTGCCTTTTTTTTTCTTTCCAGCAAGTGAATTTTTTCGCCCCCCCCCCCCCCCCCCCCCCCCCCTCGGCCAGCCCCCCCCCCCACACGCAACCCCTCTGAATCCAATCTTCTTTTATTTGGAAGTGTTGTTCTCCACACACACACACACACACACACACGTGTACGCACACACTGAAACGCACACACGCAAAATTCACATGCACATAGAGGCGCACACACACACAGACACACACACACACACACTACTTTATATAGCCTACACAAAGCCCAGTGATAGGGGCGAGGGAGGCAAGAGAGAGAGAGAGAGAGAGAGAGAGAGAGGAGAAGCCGAGAGAGAGGGAGAGAGAGAGAGAGAGAAGCCGAAAGAGGAGAGAGAGAGAGAGCAGGCGAGTGAGAGGACGCCATTTAAGCAGTTTGTTACGAGCACTGCCAGTCCCCAAAATGGCTGAAAACAACAGGAGCCATGCCAAGTAAAAAAAAAAAAAAAAAAACCTGGGCACTAGGACAGACAGACAGACATGGAGAGAGAGAGAGAGAGAGAGAGAGAGAGAGATGAGAGAGAGAGAGAGAGAGAGAGAGAGAGAGAGGAGAGAGAGAGAAAGAGAGATAACGTGGCGGACAAACAGACAATAGTCGGGATGGCGGACGAACGGAAGCACTCCCTGCTAAAGTAGTGAAGTTGAGAGAGAGGGAGAGAAGGAGGGGGGGGGCAGAGAAAAGAGAGAGAGCGGTAGAGAAAGAGAGCGGTAGAGAGAGAGGTAGAGAAAGAGAGCGGTAGAGAGAGAGGTAGAGAGAGAGAGCGGTAGAGAGAGAGAGAAGGGCAGGGACACAGTGTCTTTGCGTTTACTAGCTCTCGCAAAATGGTGGAGGTTTATGGGGGAGATGTCTGAGCACAGGTCACTGTCTGGCGGACGATCTGGCCCAGCCCTGGACCAAACTCTCCCCAGCTCTCCCCTGAGACACACAGACAGACGGACGGACAGACAGACAGACAGACAGACAGACAGACAGACAGACAGACAGACAGACAGACAGACAGACAGACAGACAGACAGACAGACACAGACAGACAGACAGACAGACAGACAGACAGACAGACAGACAGATGGGACAGACAAGCAGGCAGGCAGACAGACAGAAAGACAGAGACAGACAGACAGACAGACAGACAGACAGACAGACAGACAGACAGACAGACAGACAGACAGACAGACAGACTGACGACAGACACACAGAGGTGCTCCAACTCTTCTTGGCGAGACACAACACATCACTTCACACATTGTGTTCTGCACAGCCTAAACTCAAATACTGAACATAATGAATGAATAAATGAATGAATTAATGAATTAATGTTTTAATGAATTAACGCACGCGTTTCGGTCGCACAACTCTCATGTTGTGTGAACATGTGAACGTCACAAACAAAAATCATATGTTTACATCAGTACAGTTCACAACATTTCACAAAATCGACCAAAAACGGAATAGGCTGCAGCCCTATATTGAGGCCCAATGGTTTTCGAATGGATAACTGCGCTACCATCCAATAACTCTTCATAAGCACTTTATACACCCTGGACAACCTGTCAGATTTGGACTTTGGATTTGGCTTTTAAAGCATAGCTCTAATATGACTTACTTTTGCTTGGTGTAGCTTGGTCAACTCAAACTCCCCATACAAACCTCGCCATCGCTAACTCTGCCCCACTGCCCAGCTGCACCGGGGGGGGGGGGGGGGTCTTGT
>NC_140250.1:5521106-5631041 GCF_949987555.1 Borostomias antarcticus | reverse complement strand
CTTGATACAAAAGCAGATGAACGATGCAGGAAAATACTTTTCTGGTGCGATGACGGCAAAATAAAACTATAAACAAAACCGTGAAATCCTTCCAGGTTCCCGGCGTCTAAACGAGATCTGTATAAATCTGTGTTCATCTGAAGACGTCACTGGGGCAGAAATAGCCTATCGTTATCCGTGGTCAGTTAAAGACTAAGCAGCAACACTGGGTTCCAGCGCTGCCCTGAGTCTGGCTGGCCTCCTCAAATTACACATCCCTGAGGCCTTAAAAACACGGAGAACAAAGTTAGAGACTCGTGAAACTCGGAGAGACGCTAGTGAGGTCACCGACCTGCTTCGTACTGGACGGCACTGAGACCAGAGTAGAGCGTCCCGGCTTCGCCTCGGGGTCAAGGGTCACGGGTGTTCTCATCGGGGGAAGAGGAAGTACAGCTGTCCCCTCGCCCCGTGAGGGTCTGATCACTTCCCTCTGTGACACACAAGTCATGGATGGACTTGGACGTACACAAATAAACACATACATGCACGACAAACACACACAGCCTGAATAGAGAAATACAGTTACATTCACAAGCACACACACACACACACACACACACAGTGATTCCGTGATTTACGGCCTAGACTCGGATGTCCTCAAACGGGCAGACAGAGATGAAACGCTCGGTGTGTCGCAGCGCTGGGGCGGACCCTTCACATGATCAGATGATGGAAATGAGGTTTCACCACTAAATGGCTGCTAAGTGATTCATACCCCCTGTGGCTGACGATGACCAGGGGTGCACGGAGCGCTAGCACGTTCGGGTGAACAGCGCAGGCCTTGTGTGTGTGTGTGTGTGTGTGTGTGTGTGTGTGTGTGTGTGTGTGTGAGTGTGTGTGCGTGTGTGTGCGCGAGCAGCACTAGAGGGATTGTGTTGAGTCACGCTAGCCGTTGTGGGGAAGGCTGTAGCTGTGGAGAACATTTAGGGGAGGTAGCTACACAGGTAGGAGCTTAACTAACGCGTCATACTTTAACTCAACTTGATATACAGCCCTGGGTAAACCTTAAACACACACTGGACGAGAAAGAGAGGGGGAGAGAGGGAGAGAGAGAGGGGGAGGAGAGAGAGGGGAGGAGAGAGAGGGAGGAGAGAGGGAGAGAGAGAGAGGGGGAGGAGAGAGACAGGGAGAGAGAGGGGGGGGGAGAGAGAGGGAGAGAGAGGGAGGATAGTGAGAGAGGGAGAGGGAGAGGAGAGAGAGGGAGAGAGAGGGAGGAGAGATAGGGAGGAGATAGAGAGGGAGAGAGAGGGAGGATAGAGAGGGAGAGAGAGGGAGGATAGAGAGGGAGAGAAAAGAGAGAGAGAACGGAGCCGACAGACGCCGCCAAAAGAGACTGGGAAGGATGGGTGGAAAATCATCGGGGAGGGGTGGATGATACGGGTTTGGGACGTGGGGGGGGGGGTGCAAGGGTTGGGGGGGGGGGGGGGGGGTTGGTGGCGCGTTGGTTTTTCCACTGCCAGGGAAAGAACGGCTAAATCAAATTAATTAGCTTCTTCATCTCCAGGCAGCTACTCAGGCATGTTGTACTGGGGGGGGGGGGGGGTGGGGTGCAGGAGAGGGAGAAAGCAGAGAGGAGGGAAGGGGGGGGGGGGGTAGAACTTGGTGTGTGGGTGAGTAGACTGTTGTTTGTGTGCTCCGTTCAGGAGAGTGGGGAGAGGGGGGGGGGGCTGGGGTAAATCTCTGATAAGCGGGAGGGTTGTTTTGCAGGGCTGGTGTTTGGGAGCGAGGAGCGCGCGGGTGGGAGGAAGTGGCCTGTGTGTCGACTGCGTGACAGTGTGTGTTTGTGTGTGTGTGTGTGTGTGTGTGTGTGTGTGTGTGTGTGTGTGTGTGTGTGTGTGTGTGCGTGTGTGTGTGCGCGCCTGTGTGCGTGCCTGTGTGCCGCCGCCGCTGCAGCCGAGCTACGGGCGTGTGGTACTTCCTGTTTCTCTGCTGCCTCGCTGCTTTTTCAGGCCCCTCGTCAACAACACACACCCTGGCTCCTCCGTCACGCCTCTTTAAATAGCGCACACACCTCCGTCTGAGAGGCGGATGGGGGGGTGAGAGAGGGAGAGAGAGGGTGGGAGAGGGAGGGAGGGAAAGAATAGCCAGGAGGGCGATAAAAAGAGCGATAAAAAGATAGAGAGAGCGTGTGAGGGAGGAACGCGAAGGGGAGGGGAGAGGGGGGGAGGGACAAAATCCAATCACTCCCCAGCGATCAAAGAAAGGGACCTAAAAAAAAAAAAACCGCCCTGTGATAATAGCGCAGACGCCAGGAGAGAGGGAGCGGAGAACGAGCGATAGAGGCAAAAAGTGAAAAAGAAGGAGGGGCAGATGGTCAGAGGCGCTGGCTCCGCGCCAGGGGAAACACAACACAGGCAGGGCGGAAAAACGACAAGAAGAAAAGAGAGAGAGAGAGAGAGAGAGAGAGAGAGAGAGAGAGAGAGAGAGAGAAAGAGAGAGCGGGGTGGGGGGGGGGGGCTGGAGCGATGGCTCAAGGGGGGAGCTGGACAGCCAGCATGTGGTCGTCTCTGCAGCTCAGT
The DNA here is from genome assembly GCF_949987555.1 of Borostomias antarcticus. Lineage (NCBI taxonomy): Eukaryota > Metazoa > Chordata > Actinopteri > Stomiiformes > Stomiidae > Borostomias > Borostomias antarcticus. The sequence goes on along the minus strand of NC_140250.1, from coordinate 5,628,483 downwards.
GTGTGACGGAGGGAGAGAGGGAGGGAGGGAAGGAGGGAGGGACGGATGGAGGGAATGGGCCAGAGGTAAGGCAGAAAGATGCAGAGCGGGCCAACACGAGGGTTAGCATTGAAGAGAGAGGCCAAGGAGGGGGGTTGAAGGGGGAGACAGAAGCAGAGGAGGGAGGGAGGGAGAGGAGCCACATGAGAGGGAAGGAGGGGGAGAGCATTTACTGGAGGGGGGGGTGAGGGAGTCAGAGAGAAGGACAAAGTGAAAAGGAGAGGCAGAGACACCCGGAGGGAGGGTGTCAAGGATAGAGGGAGGGAGAGAGGAGAGAGACAGAGGGAGGGAGGGAGAGACAGTCCTCGGGGGGAGGAGAGGAAGACTGTGGTGCTGCTCTGGCTAGACCGCGCCGACAGAGTGGCCCAGTTCATGACGCTAAGCCGATTTCTACGGGAGGTGGGATCCAGTGCAATTAATTTCGCATGCAGACGGTGCCAGAAACAGACTCTCAAAATCCCTCGCAAGCGGGCAGAAGGAGCAAGAACCTCCTTCCGAAGCGCCTATCTGCGCGCGTGTGTCCTCAGAGGAGCAGAATGTTCTGGCACACTCGCCCCCCCGCTAAACTACCTGACGTGTCCGCACGACTACACACGCGCAGCTCTGAAAAGAAGCAAAGCGCATGGGGGGAGAGGAGGCTGGATGGAGGGAAGGATAGCTGGACAATGAGGAGAGGGATGAGAGAGGGGGGGGGGGGGGGGGGGGGGGGGGCTTCTTGGCAAGCGGTAGCGACATCATCAAAACAAACAGTACGGGAACAGGACATTCCCTCCTCAGATCCCAGTGGAACTCTGGACGGCCTTTCAAGTGGCTCGTTCCGCTGATCTCTTTAAAGGCCAGCGTGCGTCTCCCCCGGCCCCGTCCTTTTAATGGCGTAATAACAGCAGGCCTGATGTATATAACTGTAACAGCAGGCCTGATGTATATAACTGTAACAGCAACATGTATATAACTGTAACAGCAGGCCTGATGTATATAACTGTAACAGCAACATGTATATAACTGTAACAGCAACATGTATATAACTGTAACAGCAGGCCTGATGTATATATCTGGATAACAGCAGGCTGATGTATATAACTGTAACAGCAGCATGTATATAACTGTAACAGCAGCATGTATATAACTGTAACAGCAGGCCCAGTGTATATAACTGTAACAGCAGCATGTATGTAACAGCAGCATATATATAACTGAAACAGCAGGCCTGGTGTATATAACTGTAACAGCAAGCCTGATGTATATAACTGTAACAACAGGCCTGATGTATATAACTGTAACAGCAACATGTATGTATCTGTAACAGCAGGCCTGATGTATATAACTGTAACAGCAGGCCTGATGTATATAACTGTAACAGCAGGCCTAATGTGTATAACTGTAACAGCAACATATAACTGTAACAGCAGGCCTGTTTTATATAACTGTAACAGCGGGCCCGTTGTATATAACTATAACAGGAGGCCTCATGTATATAACGGATGGAATTTGAACCCAGGTCTCCCATGGGACAGACACCATTTAACCAGCTACGCCAACGAAAAACTAGCATTTCATCGGCAGGGTGGATGGTATTTACAGGGTCTAACCAACAACTCGGTACCTACTCAGAACTCACGAAAACGTTACATAGGAATAAGGGACACTCAAGCTGCCTACACATGATCATGTGTAGAGGCCTTCAGGGGTCAGAGGTCAACAGTGTTAACAGGGGTTCAGAGGCTAGAGGAAAACATTGCCTTATAAAACACTGCGTTTCATTAGAGGACACGATCATAGAATCACAGAGATGACGGTATCGGGCTTTGGTTGTGTTGCTGTGGCAGTGAACCTGGAGGTGCACTCCTGACGAAGGCTGATAGCAGTGAGGGCAAGGGTCAGAGGTCATGGCAGTGGGCGGGTGGGGGAGGGGGAGCTGAACGATAAACACAGGACTTCCAGTAACTTTACTGCGCACAGTGCCTGACAGCTCAATGACAACCTCAATACAATCAACAAACCATGACTATACTGTACACGCTGCCAAGCACCGACCATCCTACACATACACACACGCATGCATAGAGGCCTAATGGTAGGCCTGTACCATCCGCTTTCTAACAGCAGGGGTGTCAAAAAGATAGGATAAGATGGGAAATCCACAACATCTCAGTCTCTTACCTTTGGTCAGTTAAAAGGAGGTCTGTTTAAACAGGGGTCCACGATCTCAAGTCAAAACAAAGGCGGTCCTCTCCTTCCTCTGCACTGCAATGTTCCGCATTCTCTCTCCGTTGTCTCTCCCGCCCTGCCATCCTCCATTGTTACTGAGCTAGGGAGCATCCCCCCTCCCCCCCCCCCCCCCCCATCCCCCCCGGCCTGCTCACTCTCTCCCACAAACACACTCACTGCCAGGCAACGCTGACATCACCAGGCAAGAGCTCCCCCTTGGTAAGTGCATTTTCGTCCTCAGCTGGGAACATAACACCATGTCAGTACAAACACACACACACACATACACACACACAGAAGCACAAACACACAGTACGGTTATGTCACGATAGCCACTGAGAAGACCATAATTTCAAGTCACGTAATTTCTTCACATTCCAAATAAAAAACCCGGAATTGGGATTATACATTTTGCCATCCTCTACAACCAGAAGAGGAGATGCTATAATATAAGGCATCAGGTCCTGTGTCCCAATTTTCCTCCCCTTTCTTCTAAATGTCCATTTGTCCACATTGACAGTACTTAAGGTGCAAAATGGGCTCTGGATGTAGGTTCATCCTGAATTTAACACCACACAACTGCTGAAGGAGGGCTGTGAGTGTGACTGCCTCTTCTACGTCAATGGTAACTTCCGACTGTCGTACATCTGGCGTCCACTAGAGGGAGCTAAAAGAATAAATTAAGTGACATTTCCGCATTTGAAATGATGTTGCGCAACCCCATGGAATTACTAGACATTCTCCCCACAGACCACAGGAGGGCGCTACACGGCTAATAAAGGAGCCTTTGTGCTTTCTCACAGTCGTGAAGAGAGCATTGTGTAACAAATGGTGAACTGTTGGTTGTATTACAGTAGTAGGTATGTATTTCTCACTGGGAATCATGTCAGACCAGCTCACATGGCAATAAGAGTTGCCCTTCAGAAGAGGCAGATGATGATTATGTCAGATGTGGCTTCTATAATAACAGCTTAGAGTTGTGGGCTTTCAGGGTAGTGTTCTTCAACGTTCAGTGTCTGCCAAAGACAACATAAAGGTACATTCATGCTGGCAACATTCTCATTTTCAAATATCACCACAAATACACAGAAAACACAGTAGGTATTTAATTCAATCGCTTTATTTATTTTCAAAGAGCCAATACAATATGTACTCTGTTCATTTAAAACAAGTAAAGATAAAGATGTAACCTACCTAATAAATACAGAAACCTGTTGAGCAAGGACCTGTTCATACATAACCAAGTCGTCATGGAATAGGCTACCTGCCCAGATCAGTAGCCTACAGCTGGTTTAATGGTGAGGAACTGTCTGTTACGTTGTCTCCATAACCACTGTCATACACAGCAAATGACAGTTACTCATCAGTAACGCCAATCGCAATAAAGAGTTACTAATAGGCTACCATTGGTTTTCAAACTATGTGGCCAGCGTGGTGTGGTCAGTATTGGACACACACCATCCTGGGCCAACTCCTCCTATGTAAACGATATTAATTTATTGTGTACCAAGTATTTGAAGACTTCCATGTCTCTAGGAACAACTAGACCGCACTTGCCCTACTTATTGTTTTACACGAACTTAACATAGCTGGGAAACACTAGGAATTAGCTATTTTAGTTTATTAGACTCGTTTTGAAAGTAAGCGAACTCAGTGACAGTACAAAAAAACAGGTATAAATTAGTACTTGCTATCTAATATTAGACATTGAATAACCATTTGAAGAAGTTCCAACTCTAGAGCTAGGCTAACGTTATGTCACCTAACTTAGCCAGCTCTTAACAAGAGGACTCCATTTTTCGGGCCAACAAGAAGAAGCATTGGCACAATACCGCCATGTTGAGACAGACTGGCTATGTTCAACACAACAACCGAGCTAACTAACCAGCAAGCCATAGTAGGCAAACACGATAAACACAACTCCAACCTGGACTACTACTTTAATAATGTGTAGTTTGACATAAAGCATAGCATATGACCGTGTTAGATACATAACTGCGTTAGTTAGCTACATGATTAACGTTTGCCTACAGAGAGCAAGTCAGCTAGCTACACTAAAGTAACGTTAACTTTAGCATGCCAGCTAGCTACATTAAACAATATGCACACGTTGAGCTCGAGTTAAAAAACGACAAGGATTATAGATTTCGCTACTAGACAAATGCATTTGATCCACTGGCAAAGCATTAGTTGATTGTCAAAATAAGCAGCTACCTTCCCAACGTTAGCTGGGGACATCTTTTTTGCTAGCGACCGGTTCATGGCGGCCATTTTTACTACCGCTAGCTGAGGACCAAAACCAGCCTGGCTAGCCCGGCTACCGCTAGGGTGCTACCAACAGCGAAGTAGCTATCTTGCTAACGGCTAGTTGGCTTGGTTTTAGTTCACAAGCTAGCTAACAGTGCTTAAAATACAATTGTAATTGATACAATAAGTAAAGAACATGGCTAGTGCCAGGTCCCTGTAGTGACTAGACATGATTAATGCGGCTAGCTAGCAACTTAGCTAGCACTAGCTAGCCATTCCATCCTCGATACTAGCTACTTTAGTGTTGCTTGCTGGCCGACTTGGGGCACTTTTCCTTCTCTGGCCATCAAATCCTAATGTCAATAATTTGTTTTTAAAACAACAATACATTTATCACGTAGTATATTTCGCCACATTTCCCTACCTCTAAGCATTTAGCTTAGCTACCTAACGTTACCGCCAAACTAGCCAGGCTTTCTAGTCGTCACTCGTGTCATACGTGGCCTTCCAATATTGCCTATCTAATAGAAAATAATAATAACGAACAAAAACGAAATATTAAAGAGCATCACAATATACAGACGGGTGATAAATTAAATGAAAAAAAGAATATATATAGTCAGTGTCTTAACACAAGCCGCCAGAACAGCTTCAATGAGCTTTGGTATTCTACAAGTTTCAGGAACTCTGGTTACTGGAGGAAATTATTCCAGAAGATATTCATCAATTAACATTTCGATAGTCATCAAACCAATCAGTGACCTCTCATGCCCTGTGGAAGGGGGCATTGTCATCCTGGAAGAGACCACTCCCATCAGGATAGAAATCTTAGCATAAAGGTGATCACTGAGAATAACTTTGTATTGATTAGCAGTGACCCTTCCCTGTAAGGTGGCTGGACCCAAACCATGCCAGGGAAATGCCCCCAGCACCCCCCCCACAACAGCATAACAGAGCCACCGGACCCCCTCACCGTAGGGGTCAAGCATTCAGGCCTGTAGGGTTCTCTCGGTGTATCCCACTTGCCGATGATATGGTGACTCATCTGAGCATAGCACTATTCCCACATCTCTGTAGAGCGTCCACTGCAACCCTACTATAACATCCCTCTCTATGCAGCTGTCGACGGACTGTTCTTGCTGACAGTCTGATCACGTCCTGCACGGACATTCTCAGTCACTTGAGGAAGAGTTGCTCTTCAGTTTTCCCTTACATATCGTACTAATATCGGTCACCAAATGTGCGCTTTCGACCACAATTCCCGTCCCTATTTATCCTACTGATGTCTCTCCCATGGATCTAAATGTAGATGTCGCTTTAGTCATTGTTCCTACTGAAACACTGGCCAGTTTATCAGTCTCTGTGACTGAAGCTACTGGCATTCCTGCTCCGATAATGAAATCTTTCTCAAAGTCACTTAGATACTTTCCTCTTTCCATGCAGTACCGGTGAGGAAGTATCTATATTCGTTATGTTTCTCCACGTATTTGTCAGGTTCAAGCTATTTGATATTTATCGTGATTTAAAGCGAAGGCTTTTCCCGGTCTTGCCAAATCGACGCGCGGAAATATGCCTCACTGCGCGGGCTTGGGTACTACGCGAGTCCGAGGATTAAGTCAAAGTCCCGTAAAAAAATAAAATGTTGCCGTAAAATAAAAATTCTTTCGACATATTCCAAAAAAGGCTCGAAAATCTACACGCATTAACTGGTTTTAAATGTTAAAATGTAAGTGAAAACGTATCATATATCTATGGTTTCATCAGGGGTTTAGGTAGGCCTTCTGCGCGAGCTTTTCCAAGAGTCGAAGCTGATCCAGCGCGAGACGAAGGAGACAACACGGATTTTTTTTATTTTTGCTTTGAGGGGGGAAATTACGAATCGGAAACATTCGGAAAAGATCGGAATTAAGGCGGGTTTAACGAAAGTTATTCAGGCACCACGGTATCTTTATAAGGATTGGTCAGTTTGCCTCCGCTAATACATATTAATAATACCCTTGACCAACCACATCGCTTCTTACTGAATATGCATTCTGCTACAGCTTTTTTTTTATTCTAGCACTTCTTTTACACTCATCGGACCAATGAGGAGAATTTCTATCACTTTAATGCCCTCCTCTTGTTCTGATTCCTCGACGGAAAAAAACGTAAGGTCTCATTGGCCGTGCGTCATAATAAATGCATTATTCATACGGTCCTCTCGTGTAGCCAATTAGCGATTTAGAACGCTGCTACATGACCCGCCTCCCGACTGTTCAGACCCTGCTTCCGTGAGTAGGTCAACCCGTAGCAAAGCTTGCAGTCTATATAAACACGCGTTGGAGTCTTTCGAGCTCAGATGCGCTGACAGCGCACTGGAGTGTAGATAAGGAAAAGGGAGGGGGTCCGCTAGTTCAGATAGCGGCTAGGACCAAAACGTAAATAAATAGGTTCCTAGGACAGTTAACAACGTGGGTCCTCGGGATATCGCCATCGGAAACATTCCGGTCACCGTTGGCGGCCTGGTCTGAGTCCTGGTGGCATTTTTAAAGCTGGTTCCTTCTCACAAAGCGGCGTGCCGAGGGAGGACGAGTCTCTCTGAATAGACAGGATGCACGGACCGCCCTCCGGCGACAGCGCATGCCCATTGCGCCTCATCAAGAGGGTGCAATTCGGCATCATCAGCCCAGATGAGCTTGTAGGTTTTGCTTTGGGAAGGGGGGTTCATTTACTTTCTGAAACGTTCTCTACATTTATCTTACCTTTGACTACACCTAGAATTGATCTTGATCCAGAAATGGTTGATTAACAAAGCAAAGTAGTTTTGCAGCTAGCCTAGCTAGCTAAGTCAAGCTGGAGCTTGAGCTAGCTAGCTAGCTAGTTAGCTAGCAAGAGCATGTTGCAGGAAGTTTTGAGAACTTTCAGCACACAGTTTTCCTACTGAGCCAAGCCATGACATGAATGAAACTCCCTTTTATATTGAAAGTACTACATTTATGATGGGGAAAAAATACAATTTGGCAACATTTGGTGGACTTGTCATAGATTTTCCCTGAAGTTACATTCACAACCACTATAGCTGTTCACTTATGTATTTTGTAATCATTCATAATAAAACGGTAACCAATACAATAAAGTCAGTGCTATGCATGTTTTATTTACATTACCATTTATTACGAGTTTTATTTCTGATGTGTATTTTTCTCATGGCAATATTGTGCAGTATTTGCATAATCTTTACATTAACCAGTTCAGTCAATGTATTTGATCACTTTTGAGTTTGTTCATCCAGTTATTAGTGTCATCTTCAATGTAGACACTTGTAGAAACTTTTGTTTTGCTATCATTTAAAGGTATTAATATAGGAAGTATTAAGCTGTAAATGTCGTCTTGATTGATGCTGTGTGAATATTCATGGTACCTGGTGACTGATTTCCTGTTGATGGTTGTTTTCCTCCTGTAGAAGCGGATGTCAGTCACAGAGGGGGGGATCAAGTACCCCGAGACCACGGAAGGAGGGCGTCCCAAACTTGGTGGCCTTATGGACCCCAGACAAGGGGTCATAGAACGATCCGGAAGGTGTCAAACATGTGCAGGTATAAAAAGCTTGTATCTCAAACATCAATAACGACGCGTTACATTTAATGTCAAAAGTATTTCACTTCATTCTCTGAGTTTAAATGTGAATGATTAACAAGGATGTTTTCCTGTTTGCTGTAAAGGTAACATGACAGAATGCCCGGGGCACTTCGGTCATATAGAGCTGGCAAAGCCAGTGTTCCACGTTGGTTTCATCACAAAGATCATGAAGGTCCTTCGATGTGTCTGCTTCTTCTGCTCCAAACTACTTGTCGACTCGGTCAGTATAACCTGCTTTAATCCTTCACCACCATTTATCGCTACATAATTTAAATACGTTGACATTTGCAGTGGCCACGATGTTTTGAAGTTTAAAATGGTCTAAACAATCTATATAAAATGTGAAATTGAACACCAGTGGTCGTAATTAGTGACGGATCCCATCAATCGTTGATATTGTTTGCTTGTTCCCTTTTGTTTTTCAGAACAACCCCAAGATCAAAGACATCCTGTCCAAGTCGAAGGGGCAGCCCAGAAAGCGGCTGACGCACGTGTACGACCTTTGTAAAGGTAAAAACATCTGCGAGGGAGGAGAGGAGATGGATAACAAGTTTGGAGTGGAACAGCAGGAGGCGGAGGAGGACATCACTAAGGAGAAGGTACCGTGAACCACCAAAGTCAAAGTGATCTTTGTTTATATAGCACTTTTCATACAAGTAAATGTAGCACACTGTGCTGTACAGAATAAGTAAAACCAGTTAAAATAGAAGATAAAAATAAAGAAAATAAAACGGGACAGATCACATGGTAAAAGAGACACCACACACAACTTGGGACACGTGTGGCTGGTCTTCAGGTTTTTCAGTACATATTCATGATGCATGTTCATGGCACTCGTGTAATATGTGGTTTTTCTGTCCTCTTGTTCAATCTTCTATTTCTCCCTCTGTTCCTCAGGGTCACGGGGGCTGCGGCCGCTACCAGCCGCGCATCCGCCGCTCGGGGCTGGAGCTATACGCCGAGTGGAAGCACGTCAACGAGGACTCCCAGGAGAAGAAGATCCTGCTGAGCCCAGAGCGCGTCCACGAGATCTTCAAGCGCATCTCCGACGAGGAGGACGTCATCCTGGGCATGGACCCCAAGTTCGCCCGCCCCGAGTGGATGATTGTCACCGTTCTCCCCGTGCCGCCGTTGGCTGTGCGGCCCGCTGTCGTCATGCAGGGCTCCGCCCGCAACCAGGTACAAACACACCTGAGGTACACACAGTTTGTTAAAACATGTGCACCTTATCCTCCCCGCGGTGCCAGTGTTAAGTCTGGTTAGTCTGATTATCGTCTCTAAAGATGTACCCCGTTGTTTCCGTCACCCAGGACGACCTGACGCACAAGCTGGCGGACATCGTGAAGATTAACAACCAGCTGCGGAGGAACGAGCAGAGCGGCGCGGCGGCCCACGTCATCGCCGAGGACGTCAAGCTGCTGCAGTTCCACGTGGCGACCATGATTGACAACGAGCTGCCGGGCCTGCCCAGGGTACGCCGCCGCACGCCGCCGTGACGTTATCGTGACATCACTATCACCGCCACGAGCCGTGACGCGGCCGCGCCACCGTGACCGCCAAGAGCTGGAATCTGTTAGATCAGAGATTCCACTGTCTTTTTACATTACGTTAGTCATTTAGCAGACGCTTTTATCCAAGGCGACTTAGAATCATTGCATTTAACGTAGGAAAAGTCAGTGTACAACTACTCACCAGAACTCACAAGTGCATCTACTTTCTAAACAAGTGACTAAGAACATAATCTAGTGCTGAAGCCATAGTGCAAGAGTAGCAAAATATGCGTAAGTAGTCAAATTTTTTACCTCGTCTTTTTCCTTATTATGATCAAGAATCATATCACAGAGAGTTGAAAATGAGTTTAGTTTTAATATGATTTTACTCATTAATCTCAGTTAATCTCAATCCGTCTCGTCCAATCAGGCGATGCAAAAGTCCGGCCGGCCGCTCAAATCCCTCAAGCAGCGTCTGAAGGGGAAGGAGGGGCGCGTCCGCGGCAACCTGATGGGGAAGCGAGTGGACTTCTCTGCCCGTACCGTCATCACCCCCGACCCCAACCTGCAGATCGACCAGGTGGGCGTGCCGCGCTCCATCGCCGCCAACATGACCTTCCCGGAAATCGTCACGCCCTTTAACATCGACAGGTAAAACCAAAAACGGTCATGTTTTGTCGATGTTAACGATTAATAGCAACTGGGTCGGCTGTGGCTCAGGAGGTAGAGCGGGTCGTCCAACAACCGCAGGGTCGACGGTTCAAATCCCGGCTCCTCCTGTCCACATGTCGAAGTGTCCTTGGGCACGACAAACACCCCAAATTGCTCCCAATGAGCAAACTAGCGTCTTGCATGGCAGCTGCCGCCATTGGTGTGTGTGTGTGAATGGGTGAACGAGAGGCCATTGTAAAGCCCTTTGGATAAAAGCGCTATACAAGTTCAGTCCATTTATCATTAGTCACTTGGCTGTCTGTCTAATTATGTTATGTTGATGATGTTCGCAGGTTACAGGAGCTGGTACGAAGAGGCAACAGCCAGTATCCAGGAGCCAAGTACATCATCCGTGACAACGGAGACAGAATCGACCTTCGGTTCCACCCCAAACCAAGCGACCTTCACCTCCAGATCGGCTACAAGGTAGACCTCCTCAAAGTGGGGCCGTGCTTCAGAGGGACGCCGTCAAACCTTGTTCTTTAGTGTAACAGAACACAACATTAATTGATCTGATCTTGAACACCCTCTCCTTTTCCCCTCTCCCAGGTGGAAAGACACATGTGTGATGGAGACATCATCATCTTCAACAGACAGCCCACGCTACATAAGATGTCCATGATGGGGCACAGGGTTCGGATCCTGCCCTGGTCTACCTTCCGACTGAACCTCAGGTACCCGGGTCACTCCTCCCTCTGACCTCAGTCTACGTGGCTAAATGACATGCCAACCCCCCCCCCCCCCCCCCCCCCCCGACAGATGTTTAGCATGAACACAAATTGTCTATTAGAAATATATGATGCTCGCCTTGAGTCTAGAATGTCATTCAGTTTGGTACATTGTGCCCCACACCTCCGTATGAGACATTGTAACATTGACGTTGACCCTCCCCAGTGTGACCACCCCCTACAACGCCGACTTTGACGGGGACGAGATGAACCTGCACCTGCCCCAGTCCCTGGAGACGCGGGCGGAGATCCAGGAGCTGGCCATGGTGCCCCGCATGATCGTCACCCCCCAGTCCAACAGGCCCGTCATGGGCATCGTGCAGGACACCCTCACGGCCGTGCGCAAGTTCACCAAGAGGGACGTCTTCTTAGAGAGGGTGAGGAAGGGTCAGACGGACAGCTCACGCTGCGTTGTAGTACAGCACGTTTATTGACACATTAAAGCTAAGCTAATTTAATATTGATTTTATAAAATATTTAGCTAAGTTCAGGCATTTGGGAAGGAGACAACATTAGCTAAATCGTTTTTGAGCACTTTGAGATTGAGACAATGAAAAGTGCGTTATGAATATAATAATGAATTCTTTTATTTTTATTTACTGTGTACCAAAGCTTCACGTGAGAAGACTGATGCCACATTTAATTTAAATTACAGGAAGAACACACAGGAAACAGGAAATGATCAATACACACCTTGATTTCACACGCTCCCCGTCTCTCTCCCTCTCCCTCCCTCCCTCCCTCTCTAGGGAGAGGTGATGAACCTGCTGATGTTTCTGTCCACGTGGGACGGCAAGGTGCCGCAGCCCGCCATCCTGAAGCCCCGCCCCTTCTGGACGGGGAAGCAGATCTTCAGCCTGATCATCCCCGGACACATCAACGTGATCCGCACGCACAGCACACACCCCGACGAGGAGGACAGCGGGCCCTACAAGCACATCTCCCCCGGGGACACCAAGGTACACACACTCACACACCAGGGACACCAAGGTAGATACCCACACACACACACACACACACATCTCCCCAGGAGACCAAGGTAGACACACACACACACACTCAACCAGTGCTTAGGTCTTTTGAGGCTAGCCTTTCACCAAAAGGCGACTCATGACTCACACACACTCTCTCTCTTTCTCACACACACACACACACACACACACACACACAAACACACACCGACATGCAAGCTAAAAAAGAACTTTGCAGAACTTTAAACACCCGTCGTCCTCCGCCTTGTCGTCCCCCTCAGGTGATTGTGGAGAACGGAGAGCTGATCATGGGCATCCTGTGTAAGAAGTCCCTGGGGACGTCGGCCGGCTCGCTGGTCCACATCTCCTACCTAGAGATGGGCCACGACGTCACCCGGCTCTTCTACTCCAACATCCAGACCGTGGTCAACAACTGGCTGCTCATCGAGGGTAAGGGGCTGGGGGGAGGAGTCGTTTAGAGGAAGTGGGGGTAGCAGCAGTGGTGAAGAATGTGATTTGGGCCTTTGTTCTGTTGTGGTTTTCAGTGTGTCTGGTTTAACATGCTAATATTATTTTTCTCCATCTCAGGTCACTCTATTGGTATTGGTGACTCCATTGCTGACGCAAAGACATACCTGGACATCCAGAACACCATCAAGAAGGCCAAACAGGATGTGATAGAGGTTAGTGTGTCCTCGGAACATCACCCAAAACCTCTGAGACGCTACTTCAGTGCACTTCAAAACACATTCCTCACATGTCAAGCTCTTCAAATGCAAAGGCATCCTGATTTGTCACGATTCCACCACAGAGTCTTCAAAAGAAAGACAGAAGCCATGTGAATAATTCAGCCCGAGCCCCTTGGGTTCTGCGTTCTTCCTCCAGGTGATTGAGAAGGCCCACAACAACGAGCTGGAGCCCACGCCTGGTAACACGCTGAGGCAGACTTTCGAGAACCAGGTGAACCGCATCCTGAACGACGCCCGTGACAAGACGGGCTCCTCCGCCCAGAAGTCCCTGTCGGAGTACAACAACTTCAAGTCCATGGTGGTGGCCGGCTCCAAGGGGTCCAAGATTAACATCTCCCAGGTACGGACACAAAGTCCTTTAGAACCAGTCTAGTCGCTAGATGCTGTAGGCAGGGAACCGTGTAAAGGCTGAGTAACACCGAGTCTTGAAGAACTTGGGAGCAAGTTCATTGAAGAAACAAGTCACTTGAGTATTGAAATGCAACCGTTTTCAATGGGTCACTGTCAGGAGCTGCGCTCAACTGAAGACATTTCGTCCAGGTTTCGTTGCTAAAAGTGGGTGGAAACAATTTAAGAAATTGGGGAAAAAAACTGCATTGCAGAACCAATCCAATGTCTTTAAGGCGGTCCTTCCTAATGGGACGGTGACATGTTTTGATTTCAATGTTTTGATTTTCAAGTCCAGTTTGTTTGTGGTAAGGCGGGTCTTTCACCCTATTGGAGATGTAGGCAGTGGCTCTGATTGGTTGGGTCAGTTTTCGGGGTGCCATTCTACCAATGGTTTTCAATGAAGATGTGTCCAGACTTTCGGAGGCAGAGATCTCCAAAACCTGATATCGTGAGGCTACTGTCAGGCGCGCTCCCCCTACTGCTAATTACAGATGTCCACTCCGCTGACCCCTGTCCTCCTCTCTCTCTCCAGGTCATTGCGGTGGTGGGGCAGCAGAACGTTGAGGGCAAGCGGATCCCGTTTGGCTTCAAGCACCGCACGCTGCCCCACTTCATCAAGGATGACTATGGCCCCGAGAGCAGGGGCTTCGTGGAGAACTCCTACCTGGCCGGCCTCACGCCCACAGAGTTCTTCTTCCACGCCATGGGAGGCAGGGAGGGGCTTATCGACACGGCCGTGAAGACGGCTGAGACTGGTGGGTGAGGGGGAGAGACGCTGAGGGTTCTGGGTAGAAGCCGAGTCCAGGTGCTCTCTGATCGTCTGTGTGGGAAAGGACGATCGTTTCATTAAGCCCCCCTCCTTCCCCATGTGTATCCAGGCTATATCCAGCGCCGTCTGATCAAGTCCATGGAGTCGGTGATGGTGAAGTACGACGCCACGGTGCGGAACTCGATCAACCAGGTGGTGCAGCTGCGGTACGGGGAGGACGGCCTGGCCGGGGAGTCGGTGGAGTTCCAGAACATGGCCACCCTCAAGCCCTCCAACAAGGCCTTCGAGAAGAAGTGAGTCACCCCACTTATGTGTGACTCAGAATGAATTGGACTCCTTTATACTCTATGAGTCAGAACGAAATTGAGACCCGTTGACGTCAGCCGGTGATAATGTCATAAAGGTTTGTGGGTTTCATGATATCCAACTGACATTTACTCGTATCAGACGTTAACTAGTCGCCATGTTGCTTCACACCCTCATTCTGAAGCGTCTAGGACGGTCTTAACCACGGCTGCGACAGCTCGCGGTCTACGACCAGGGGGCTTAGCTCCCCCGCGTCTTATCCTCCTCCTCTTAACTCCCCCCCCCAGGTTCAAGTTCGACTGCTCCAACGAGCGTGCCCTGCGGCGCACCCTGCAGGAGGACGTGGTGAAGGACGTGATGACCAACGCCCACGTGCAGAGCGCCCTGGAGCGGGAGTTTGACAAGATGAGGGAGGACAGGGAGACGCTGCGCGCCATCTTCCCCACCGGGGACAGCAAGGTGAGAGGGGGCGGAGCTTAGACCTTGTTATCGATTTATTCGAATAATTCAGAAGGGTAGTCGAGAATGCCAAGGTTCAGCTTTCATCTCTCCTGCCATAAAGAGTTTAGAATGCCTTGAGTGAAGGGGTCAGGGCAGTATAACACACAGGATTCCTATTGTCTTGAACAGAGAATACACTAATTTGAATTTATCTATTACAACCTACACACAAGCAGCACCCTGGCGCACACGCGTATATACATATGCTGCACAGTCACATACAGTACACACACACACACACACTCACACTCACACAGTCAGACATGAGGACATACTCATTCCTTACATGACTGATTGCTGAAGAAAGAATCTGCTGCAATACCCCTCCTCCCCACCAGGTGGTGCTGCCCTGCAACCTGGCCAGGATGATCTGGAACGCCCAGAAGATCTTCAGGATCAACCCTCGCACGGCAACCGACCTCAACCCCTTGCGAGTCGTCGAAGGTATGGGTGCGCCGCAAAAACAACACATCTGGAAACCCCGTCCCGGCTTAGCAGCAGACATTTTGAATTTCATCATTTCTTAAAGTAATGGCCGAAGTCATATTTTATGTTTTTTGGGGGCCATTTTACCAGAGGTGGCCAGCATCATGAAGAGATGACTTAGGCAAATGACTTGGGCCATTATTTTAAGAAGGTGACGATTTCTGGGCCCAACAGTGGCATTCTGACCTCGACCAACAGTGGCTTTCTGACCGAGCCACTAGCACTGACACATAGAGACCACTCTGCATTAATCTCCACTAGTCTGCCCATAGTGACTTGACCTGTGAATCACACCAGCGTAGGAATCGCGGTTGTGGGGATTAAGGCGTTGAGGCGCTGGCCTGGCCTCTGACACCGCTTACTGCTATATAAAGCCCGCCAGCCTGGCCCTGTCCCTGGCTATATAAAGAGCACCAGCCACTTAAGAGAGGTCGAGGTGCACGTACACCATCACCAGAACCACGTACACCATCACCAGAACCACGTACACCATCACCAGAACCACCTACACCATCACCAGAACCACCTACACCATCACCAGAACCACGTACACCAGAACCACCTACACCATCACCAGAACCACGTACACCATCACCAGAACCACCTACACCATCACCAGAACCACCTACACCATCACCAGAACCACGTACACCAGAACCACCATCACCAGAACCACCTACACCATCACCAGAACCACATACACCATCACCAGAACCACGTACACCATCACCAGAACCACCTACACCATCACCAGAACCACGTACACCATCACCAGAACCACGTACACCATCACCAGAACCACGTACACCATCACCAGAACCACCTACACCATCACCAGAACCACCTACACCATCACCAGAACCGCGTCTCAGCAGCCCCTCAGGGAATTAACGTTGTGACGCGGTTGTGGTAACGTTGTGGTACGGCGACAAAAAGATGAAGCCCTATATATTGTCATTCCAACGCTTCAAGTGGCGTCTGTTATCACATTGCATAAAATCCAAGAGGGCAGACCCCTTATGGGCGTCAGAATGAACAATGTTCCCTTTCCTCTGTTATACTGTTATTCATTAGAAAGGTAGTGAATTATTGAAGGTAGAGGAAAATACTACTGAGTACTACAAACTGTACATGAGGGTAATGATGAGTCATTCAAAAACAAGACAAAAGCAGACTTTGTTTGCTTTTTAATATGTATAAAAGGGTACTTGCTAAGAAGCCCTTGCTAATTAGCTGCTGTAGAAAGATGGCTTAATTTAAACTCTTTCCCTCTCTCCCTCTCTCTCTCCCTCTCTCTCTCCCTCCCTCCCTCTCTCTCTCCCTCCCTCCCTCCCTCTCTCTCTCCCTCCCTCCCTCCGTCTCTCCCTCTCTCTCTCTCTCTCGCTCTCTCCCTCTCTCTCTCTTCCCCCCCCCCCCCCCCAGGTGTGCAGGACCTGAGTAAGAAGCTGGTGATTGTGAACGGGGAAGACCCCCTGAGCCGGCAGGCCCAGCAGAACGCCACGCTGCTCTTCAACATCCACCTGCGCAGCACGCTCAGCTCCCGACGCATGACTGAGGAGTTCCGCCTGACCACAGAGGCCTACGACTGGCTGCTGGGAGAGATCGAGTCCAAGTTCAACCAGTCCATCGTAAGATCACACACACACACACACACACACACTCTCTCTGAAGTATTCTCTCTCTCTTTCTCCCCCCTTCTCTCTCTATCTCTCTCTCCTTCTCTCTCCATCTCTCTCTCTCCTTCTCTCTCCATCTCTCTCTCTCTCTGTCTCGCTCTCTCTCTCTCTCTCTCTCCCTCCCTCTCCCTCTCTGGAGTACTTTGAAAGACAATTTACATATTTATACACACACCTCGAAAGACGGTACATAAAGTGCCTTCACTGTGTGAGGTGTGTGCATGCCCAGTATGCAAAGACTTCATCAGAGTTTGTATTTATTTGACTTGGCTCCTGTCATTCCACTCTTCCGGAGTTAATAATCCTCTCTCTTCTGCGCCCCAGGAGATCGTTACTACAGTACTTAACTGATAATCAAATAATTATATTCTTATAATCGGATAATTTCATCATTCATTACCCAATTTACAGTTTGGTCATTTACTGTAGCAGATGCTTTTATCCAAAGCGACTTCCGATGTTTTTTGAGCTCATGCTGGGGGTTAAGCACCTTGGTCAAGGGCACCACAGGAGTCAAAGTGCCTGGTCGGGTCTTGAAACCGCGATCCCCCCCATTACACCGGTCAACAAGACCCCCCCCCACCCTCACCAGGCTCACATCACACCAGTTCTAAAATCACTGCACTTTGTTACCGGTCAGTTTTAGAATAGATTTTAAGATTATTTTTATTAGTCTATAAATCCTTACGTAATCAAGCACCTAAATACATATCAGATATGCTTTTAAAATATACACCTACTAGGTCCCTCAGGTCCTCGCACCACTGAACAGACATTACTGATACGTTGCTGATAAGGTTGGATTGGATTGGATTTTCGAGTTATTCTATTTTACACTCTTCATTTTTAATTTGCTTACTTTGTTTCTTTTAAATTTGTTCTCACTGTGTTTATATGATTTATGTTTTTGTCCATCTCTAGCACTATGTGCTACATTGATTTGTATGAATGGTGCTATACTGTATAAATAAAATGACGCTGACATTGACAGGCCCACCCAGGGGAGATGGTGGGCGCGCTGGCCGCCCAGTCGCTAGGGGAGCCGGCCACCCAGATGACCCTGAACACCTTCCACTACGCCGGCGTGTCCGCCAAGAACGTCACCCTGGGCGTGCCGCGTCTCAAGGAGTTGATCAACATCTCCAAGCGGCCCAAGACGCCCTCGCTGACCGTCTTCCTGCTGGGCCAGGCGGCGCGCGACGCGGAGCGGGCCAAGGACATCCTCTGCAGGCTGGAGCACACCACGCTGAGGAAGGTGAGCAAGCGCCGGGACCGGTCCTGGAACGTCCCAGCCCGGGTCCACACCTTTGAATCCATCCGCCCACCCCACAGAGTCGACCGATTCTTAATGTAGCGTTGCTACATGAAACGGCTAGCGATTAGCCAATCAGAGCCACGGCCCTCGGGCGGAACTATACCGTTGCCGAGGCGTTAGTCATTGGTCTCTAATGATTGGTTAGGGAAAATCTAATCTCTTTTCCCCACGGAAGTTGTTTAAAGTGATTGGAGGTCATGTCAGACTGAAGATCTCAGGTGTGTAACAGAGTTGACCATTCTGTCGGATATCAGCCTAGGAGTGTCAGGCCACAATGTACAGGGTAAAATCATGTGGTCCAGTAGTGTACAAGGGATCCCTTCCAAATCCCAAAACCAGACACTTCATCAACTGCATTAGTAGAGCACAGACCAGGTTGTAATGTAGGCTCGTCATTGGAGGAGCCTGACTTCTAACCAGCCTCTTTCTCTGTCCCCCCTCTCTCTCCAGGTGACTGCCAACACGGCCATCTACTACGACCCCAACCCCCAGAGCACGGTGGTGACGGAGGACCAGGAGTGGGTGAACGTCTACTACGAGATGCCCGACTTCGACGTGACGCGCATCTCCCCCTGGCTGCTCCGCATCGAGCTGGACCGCAAACACATGACCGACCGCAAGCTGACCATGGAGCAGATCGCCGAGAAGATCAACGCTGGTGGGTGTTCTGGAGGGGGGCTCTCGTTCTCACACACACACACACACACACACACACGGATCACATTGCTTATCGGTATCTCCCTCCAGGTTTCGGAGACGACCTGAACTGCATCTTCAACGACGACAACGCTGAGAAGCTGGTTCTGAGAATCAGGATCATGAACAGTGACGAGAACAAGTTCCAGGAGGTGAGTAGCCAAGCTTTCACCGCTATCAAAATGTATCATAATACCACCCTGACCAGCGCCAACCGACTACCAATACCCAACATAACAAGTTGGCAGTTGTTAAAATGTTGGTTTAAATTTAATTTGCAAAATCCATCCAACCGACCCCAATAGTCGCCAATAAACGGGACACACGAATTCCAGTTGGGTTGGTTGGGCCAGTGTGCAGGTACCTCAACCCTCCACCACTATAACCTGTGTATCCTACGTGCATAGAGGTCCTTAGTCATTGTGATGAAGGTGATATGACCTAATAAGACGTTTGTCTTCTCCAGGATGAGGAGGTGGTGGACAAGATGGACGATGATGTGTTCCTGAGATGCATCGAGTCCAACATGCTGACAGACATGACGCTGCAGGGCATCGAGCAGATCAGCAAGGTAACACACACACACACACACACACACACACACACACAGACAAAAAGGCAGGCAGTTAAACAGCACCTGGCCACCATTCCACAAACCCACTCTCCAAATCCCAGTGGTAATACATGGCCATTCCTCACCTTTCCTTCAAGACCACAAGTACAGGAGATCGGCCTAATCCATGTGACTGACACCTATCCAGTGTGTTTACACCTCAGTGATTGTCCTCTCCCCAGGTGTACATGCACCTGCCCCAGACTGACAACAAGAAGAAGATCATCATCACGGAGGAAGGGGAGTTCAAGGCGCTGCAGGAGTGGATCCTGGAGACGGACGGCGTGGGCCTGATGAGGGTACTCAGTGAGAAGGACGTGGACCCTGTCCGGACCACCTCCAACGACATTGTGGAGATCTTCACGGTACGGACGCCACCCCCTTCTCCCAATTCAAAGCATACTTTAACAGGCCTGGTGAATGAAATTAGGGTGGCCGAATTCCAGGAATATTCACCAATTCGTGGGAATTAACGGGAATTTATGGGAATAAACTTTTACAGTTTATTCCTGTTAATTCCCATAAATGTTCATCAATTCACATGGGAAGTTTGTGAACATTCCCAGAATTTTGCAGTTCTTATTGAAATGCAAAACTGTACAAAGGTAATTCTAAAGAAATGCCATAGAGATTAAAATCGAACATATTTAATATAATATCTACCGCCATAGTCTCAGATGGAGACAAGATGGAGTCAAACAAGCAAGCAAACCAATTGTTGGTCATTCCTCCGCCTCTGCTGTCCTCCCCTCCCTCCAGGTGCTGGGTATCGAGGCTGTGAGGAAAGCCCTGGAGAGGGAGTTGAACCACGTCATCTCCTTTGACGGCTCCTACGTCAACTACCGCCATCTGGCCCTGCTGTGCGACACCATGACCTGCAGGGGTCACCTGATGGCCATCACGCGTCACGGCATCAACAGGCAGGACACGGGGCCACTAATGAAGTGCTCCTTCGAGGAGACGGTGAGAAACAGAGAGATACATGATGGATATCATGCATCTCTACTATGAGGGCTCATTTACTAAAACGTTCCTAAAATTGTTCATTGGTGTGCATTGTCCCTGTAAAAAATAAACTGAATAAAGAATAAAGGATCTCATCGCGGGGAGAAGGCGTCTTAAACGTTTTAACCTGAACCTTACTTGTATGTAGGGTTGCAAAATTCCTGGAATATTCACAAACTTCCCATGGGAATTAACAGGAATTTATGGGAATTATCGGGAATAAGCTAGAAAACAGAATTTATTCCCGTTAATTCACATACATTTTCATAAATTCCCATTGGGAATATTGGGAAGTTTGTAAATATTCCTGGAATTTTGCAACCCTACTTCTATATAACATTTCAGTAGAAGTAGTCCTGCAGGAAATGCGTGTGAATGCTGAACAGCTGAAAAGAAATCACAACAGCCTTGCTGAAAATGCATAACCTAAATGGGGAAAAATGTACTTGAATACAACGCCATTTAGTCCACAACGCATAGCCTAGCTAATGTTAGCATACATGGTTACGATCATCAGAAGACAGACTAAACTGTGGTTACATTACTTTTGTAGCTAGCTACAGCAACAGAAAATATTTACATTTCATCATCTCTCACTACCAGTCTGAAAATGTCCGCTAACTGCGATGCTAATTTTTTCCATGTTAAACTGCATTGATTTATGCAAAAAAATATTAGCAATCTAAAAGTCCTCTCGTTTAGTTTTTTGGGGTCTTTCGGGAGGGGCGGGAGGTCCCGTTGGCGTTAATGGTCAGGGAACACTGCATTTGGTTAACAAAATGCTCCAGCCTCCCTTCAACGTAATCACAACATTTAGCCAACGTTCTCCCACCAATGTCCCCAATGCAACGTTTGTCTAACGTCCTGCCCGCCGCCAGGTGGACGTGCTGATGGAGGCGTCGTCCCACGGGGAGAGTGACCCCATGAAGGGCGTGTCGGAGAACATCATGCTGGGCCAGCTGGCGCCGGCCGGGACCGGCTGCTTCGACCTGCTTCTGGACGCAGAGAAATGCAAATACGGCATGGAGATCCCCACCAACATCCCCGGCATCAGTGTGGCAGGACGTAAGTAACTAACCCCAACCCTGTTAACTAACCCCAACCATGTTACTAACCCTGGTAACTAACCCCAACCCTGGTGATTTGACATTCATACCTTAATGGATTAAGTGCTGATTTTAAAACTGAATGTCTGCATTTATTTTATTTATTTTACAAATTGTCAATGTGCGCTCTGATTAATGCCTGCACTGTAAAAAAAAAAAAAAAAAAAAAAAACTTTTGTACGTGTTTTGGAATTACATGATAGAAAGACAGATAAACCGTAAATAAAAAATAGTATTTATTATTATTATTATTAATATTAAAATAAAATGTAAAAAAAAAAACTAGAAAAAAACAAATTACTAATATTAATTCAATTTCGCAAAAATTTACTTATTTAATCAAATTTATGCCGATGTTTGACGAGGGATTTAGTTGTCAGGATTTGGCATTGTCTGATGACAACCGTCGGACCATATGGATAATGTGGACAGCCCAGCTGGATAATCTGATGGGAATCATGTCCAGGTTATATGTTTTGTTTGCGCTCTGGCGGTGATCTGTGTATTGACGTTCTTTTTGTCTCACTCTGTCTCCGCGTCTCCAGCCACCGGGATGTTCTTTGGTTCGGCGCCCAGCCCCATGAGTGGCATGTCCCCAGCCATGACCCCCTGGAACACTGGTGCCACCCCGGCCTATGGCGCCTGGTCCCCTAGCGTGGGTGAGTACCCCTCCCCCTGCTCCCCCCACCTAGTAGTACATGTCTCCCGGTTATTCATACTCATCCACTGACCTCTATGACCTTTTGCTCTTTGACCTTCAGGTAGCGGGATGACCCCCGGGGCGGCCGGCTTTTCGCCCAGTGCGGCGTCCGATGCCAGTGGCTTCTCCCCGGGCTACTCTCCGGCCTGGTCCCCCACCCCTGGCTCTCCTGGGTCTCCGGGCCCAGCCAGCCCCTACATCCCCTCTCCAGGTCAGCACCTGCGCTCAGTACTCCACACGATGGCAACTTATCCCACTTGGCTTGCCTGTATTTTACACTATGAACAGAACATTTTATTTGTACTCCGCTTGGCCACATTTTGCATTAAGAAAAAATATAACAGTATGTGTAGCTATTAAAGGTGCAGTGTGTAGTCTTTGGCGACATCTAGTGGTGAGGTTGCAGATTACAGCCAACTCAATACAATTGTATTGAGTTCAACATGGCGGCCTCCATGGAGGGACCCACTCAATGGAGACCGCCATGTTGTAGATGTAAAGGGCACATTTTAATTATTATTTTAATGGGATTATACACCAATTCAAACATACTAAATTACATTCAATTTCTGCCAAATTCGCAGAAACGGCTCACTGCACCTTTAACTGTAAGTTGATGCCAAGATCTCCTGTTTGTTCCTGCTGGTGTTCATTGTGCTTTCCTTTTTCTCTGCAGGTGGAGCCATGTCCCCCAACTACTCCCCCACCTCCCCGGCGTACGAGCCCCGCTCCCCCGGGGGCTACACCCCTCAGAGCCCCGGCTACTCCCCCACCTCCCCCTCCTACTCCCCCACCTCCCCCTCCTACTCCCCCACCAGCCCCAACTACAGCCCCACCTCGCCGTCCTACTCCCCCACCTCTCCCTCCTACTCTCCCACCTCCCCCTCCTACTCCCCCACCTCCCCCTCCTACTCCCCCACCTCCCCATCCTACTCCCCCACCTCCCCCTCCTACTCCCCCACCTCCCCCTCCTACTCACCTACTTCGCCCAGCTACTCCCCCACCTCCCCCAGCTATAGCCCCACCTCCCCCTCGTACTCCCCCACCTCTCCCTCGTACTCCCCCACCTCCCCCTCGTACTCCCCCACCTCTCCGTCTTACTCCCCCACCTCCCCCTCCTACTCCCCCACCTCCCCCTCCTACTCCCCCACCTCCCCCAGCTACAGCCCCACCTCGCCCAACTACACCCCGACGTCGCCCTCCTACTCCCCCACCTCCCCCTCCTACTCTCCGACGTCCCCCTCCTACTCCCCCACCTCCCCCAACTACACCCCCACCTCCCCCAACTACAGCCCCACCTCGCCCTCGTACTCCCCCACCTCCCCCTCCTACTCGCCTTCCAGCCCGCGCTACACGCCCCAGTCGCCCACCTACACCCCCAGCTCGCCCTCCTACAGCCCCAGCTCCCCCTCCTACTCCCCCACCTCCCCCAAGTACACCCCCACCTCGCCCTCCTACAGTCCCAGCTCGCCGGAGTACACCCCCACCTCGCCCAAGTACTCCCCCACCTCGCCCAAGTACTCCCCGACCTCGCCCAAGTACTCCCCCACCTCCCCGACCTACTCCCCCACCACCCCCAAATACAGCCCCACCTCGCCCACCTACTCGCCCACCAGCCCCACCTACACCCCGACCTCGCCCAAATACTCCCCCACCTCCCCGACATACTCCCCCACCTCGCCCAAATATAGCCCCACCTCCCCCACCTACTCGCCCACCTCCCCCAAGGGCTCCACCTACAGCCCCACCTCCCCCGGCTACAGCCCCACCTCCCCAACATACAGCCTCACCAGCCCGGCCATCAGCCCCGACGACAGCGACGAGGAGAACAACTGAGGGAGCCCGGAGGAGGAGAGGAGGAGGCTGAGGAGAGGGCCCCGCCACCCCCCCAGAAACACCCCCCTCGCATGGGGTGGACACCTGAAGGATAGACCCTCCCCCCCCCCCCTCACTCCCGCTGGAGGAGGGGGTGCTTGTAGTCTCTTGCTCTAACTGGGGGGAGGGGGAGGTGGGGGGGGGGGGGTTCAATTGTGAATGTTTTTTGTATTTTTTTTCTGGGGGCCCTGTGGACCGCTGTACCCCCAGCCTCTCGCTCATCTGTGGGTCAGGGGGGTCAGTCAGTGGACTCCCATGGTCTTTACTACTATTGTATTTGATAGACTTGAACTGTTTAGCCAGGAGAGAGAAAAAAGGCTGCCTTTTTTTGAAATAGACTTTTTTTTTTTTTCTGTTTTTAATTTACACACGGGAAGCTGGGTCTAGAGAGAAGAGGAGGAGGGGGGGGGGGGGGGGGGGGGGACGCCTTGGAAAAAATACAGCCACCCAGAAACCCCACTGCATCCAGTCCAGTCTCTCGCTCTCTCTGTCCCCCTCTCCACGCCAGTGTTGGATGTATAGTGTGTTGGAGAGCTCAAGTATTGCCAAAAGCCTTTTGAAAAGCTACCAGTGGATTGTATTTATCTCCGTAATTAAAAGCATATAAGCGTCCAAAAAAACAAAGAAGCTAGAGAGTTAGCCGATCGATCTTGCATATTTTACTTAAAAACGTATCTTTAGTACTTTTTTTTCTCTTGTTTTTGTAAAATGTATAGTTGCTGCCAGTTATGGTGGGTTGGTTGTGTGGGAAAGGCATGGGATTTGAAAAGCCTTTTAAGATGGTGGAGTCGCTGCCGTAGGAACTTAGGAGAGAGAGAGAAACTGGCATCCGGAGGAGATGGAGGCTGGGAAGTTATTTTGTGGACGCGTTGACGTTTTTGTCATCTCTCCACAACGTCCCCCTTCCCTGTCCCCAAACCACGCCCTGTCCCCTCCCAGCTCTCCCTCACACCCCAAAGACGAGCCTGAAAGATGTCAACAACAACAAAAAAACACAGACCAGCAGTCCTAATGTCCTTCACCATTTGGAGAACTTGTACAACAACTGCAAAAAGCATTTTTCCAGCATATAAACTCTTCCTTAGACACCGGGAAGGTTGAGATTTCTATACAAAAAAAAGACTTGTTATTATCAGAATGATTCTTCTATCTGTTGTTTTGATTCTAGGAGCAGATGAGGCATGGGTGGATGAGGGACACTAGTTTGGCGTTGCTGCTTCTGTACCCGTTTGCATGAGTAGCACCTGTTAATACATTTTAATCACGTTTTAGGTTGAATATATTTGATCCCTCCCACTGCTCAATAATACTCGTTCCATTTCTGATTAGCTGATGTGTAAATGAGTTCACACTTTATTTGGACTCAACGTTTCAATTTATTTAAGAGAAAAAAGAGACATGTAACTATTCTGTGTTAATATGAAAATTAGAAATTCAATAATTCTCTGGGGTTTTTTCTCTTTGGGTTTTTTGCTTCTGGTGACTTTGTAAACGCTCTTTGAAGAGAGGCGTGTGTTCACGTACTGTGGATGAAGGGTTGGGGTCGAAGGGGAGGAAGGTCAGTCTGCCGGTGCTTTCTACCGTAGAGCTCCACCTCCATTTTGTTTCCCTGTAGCTTCCCCACATCAGCCGCATCGAGCTCACTTGATACAAAATGTCCGTCAGGTTCTTCATCACTTGTTCAAAAATGTTGCATGCAGTCGTTTGTGAGGCTTCACACTGTATTATTTGTTATTGTGAAAGCGGCTCCACAGATCAGGTAGACGGTCCTCAGATGTTTGGTTCAGTGTTCACAGTTCTGCTCTTGACCACCGGAGGGCGATGTAGGACTCCATTTGGGTTGGTGAAGTCTCAGTTTCAGTTCAGTGATTTTAAAGGGAGATTTGGAACATCACATTTGGCCTCTGCATCCTCCACCCCACTACATTAGTGCGATTCGTGAATCCTTTTTTTTCTTTTCTTTTTTTTTCTTTTTTTTTTTTTTTACTGGCATAGACTTAATTCATGGTTCTTTTACACTTAACTAGACCTAATTTGAGGAAGTGTGTTTAATTGACACAGATACCCCCTTCTTTAATTATTCCAAGCAATAGAACAGGAAATGCAACACCTTTCCTTATTGGACACCTTTCCTTTTTATTGGACTAGCTGGGTCTCCTCCCTCTCCCCTCTTCATCCACCAGTAATCCTGATGGTTTCTGAAATCAGTGTTTGTCTTTTTTCTACCAGTGTGTATCTGTGATTGGGGAATCCGGGGTGGGAACAGGGAGGGAGTTCTGTATGAGACTGGGAGTCCTGGGAGAGTGGATTTTTTTTTAATCCTTTATGGAGTTGGAACAAATCTGGTTCGTGGTAGGAAACATTTGGTTTAACTTGACCGCCCTCGACCAAATGTTTCCGCTGGATCTTGAATAGACTGGACTGTCTGTCTGCAGGTGACACACAGTGATGTAATTACTGTTTTGAAAGTGCAGGCAGTCTCTACTTTGTCATCAAGACCCCTCAAGATGGTGAAAAGAGTCAACCACCATCACTGCCCAGTGTCTTACCCGTGTCTTCCAGTCAATTCAAGATTCCAGGACTCCCAGTTGTGTGAATGTGTGTGTGTGCGTGTGTGTGTGTGACAGTGTGTGTCAAAGTCGAGACAGGGTTTTTTGGGGGGTTGAAAAACGGACAGGACAGGATGTCTGGGGAAAGGAAGGTTTAAATTAAGAAAAATAAATTGCCACTGTATAAAACTCAATCCAATATCTCATCATCTGTGTCTTTGTTTTGTTTGTTTTTTGACTTGAAAAAAGAATAAAAAGTTTTACTACATGACGTGTCGTGTTCTGATGAGATCAGCTCTGAGAAAAGAATGAAAGCTACTCTATACACCTCAGCATACTGAGCAGAGAATGAAATTGCCACATTGCCACATTCCGATCTTGACATAAGTAAGCTATACTGATACAGAAAGTAACTTTCTAATGGGTAACAATGCTTCATCACCCTAGTGACTGATTAGATGCAACTTTATTGTTCATTCAGGCCTTCAATGTCATTAAATGACATCCTCCGTGGTCCAGAGGTCCTGTAGTGCCCATGACAAGAAAACGGCTTCCGTTTCCTTCAATCCACCCTCTGGTTCGTGGTTGAGCAGTACTAAGCCACCTGTCAGAAAAGGTAGTTTACCAATATAGCCCAGTTCCTGTTCACCATCTGGCACCTTGTCTCACTTCCTGCCTCTTCTTCTCAGTGCTCAAAATAAGTTAAAACCAGCTTCCATTTCCTCAAATACCCTCTGTGATTCATGGTTTGGCAGCACTAAGCCATCTGTCAGTGAAGGTTTCCAATATGGCCCAGTACATGTTCACTGCCTAGCACCTTGCCATCACACCCTGCCTCTTCTAAGTGCTCAAAAGAAGTGGCAGAATACACACTCTGTCTTTGAGTAAACTAGAAAGAGTCCTATTATGTACTGTACCTACTGTATTTAATACTTTGAGACCAGTGAAAAATATAGAGATTGGACAAGAGCCTAGAGGACAAAATGGAACTGGACCTTTTGCTGAGGAAGATTCCTGTTCATCACATGATGCAGTATCTTGTCACAAACTGGACTTCTCTATTTCAGTTACATGTTTGTGGTAATGACAGCTTCTCCATAGAAACAATGCACAGAGATAGAAAATAATGTGCAGAAGAAATGTTTGCAGAAAATATGGATAATGTATTTACATACGTTGAAAAGGATATACAGGTTACAGGTCTGAATTGCACCTCAAAATGTGCTCTGTGTATGGTTTGACTGACACAATACAGGTCAATATTTGATTCTGAAGTATGCTTTTTTTCTGCTCAATGACATTGACTATGTTGTGTCTAGGAAAACTGATGTGAAAACTGGAGTGAAATATTATGTAATTTAATTAGCATATTGAATACTAATGGGTACGGATTATGATTTGGAAAAGGTTGGAACACTGGAGTGAAAGAAACTATTGATCTATTTGGTTATTGAATTGCCAGGAGCTTGTCTTGTCTGTGTGTGTTTGCTGCTGCAATACTGTAGCTAATGGGCATCCAAATAAACTAAACTAGACTGTAGATTTGATGAGATTGAGATCTTCAGGGGAACCCTGGCTGTAGACATGGAGAGAGCATCACATCATCGCCAGTGAGTGATTAGACAGCGTGTCACTGTGTAGGGAGGCGTGTCATTCTTTAATGGGCGAGGCTCATAGCTCGTTTGATGACTAACAGTTCATCAATGTGTGGGAGATGTTTGATCATGTTGTTATCTATGATGACGTTTTCTACGGACTCCGAGGCTCCTGCTTAACTGCTGGGTCGTTAATCACTCAGAAAACAAATTCCTTTGACCAGCCCAGCTCCAAATCACACTCACATGAGACACCCTCTGTTTTAGTTCTAACTTCGGCCTGGATTACACTACTGCGTTTGTTCATGTCTACGTTTTCAAACGGGGAAAGCGATCCGCCATTGAGGTGGGCTGTAGGGGATTCCCAGGGCAGTCTCTGCATCGAGTGCTCAGGCTTCTTGGCGGCAGAGGATTGCAGGAGGGGGGTTTGATGGTGTAGCGCGCCCCTTGGACACAAGCTTGGGGACTGATCCCTCCCGGTTGGGTCGCCCAGGTGAGGGTGTCTGAAGATCAAAGACCCGAAACACCCGATGACCCTGGGTTCATCCCTGATGATGTGTCCAAGGTGCACCATCTATGTGGATGGTGTTTCTTCTAATTAGCAATAAAGGCTATATTTTTCTGATCGGCTTCACCCTGCCCTCCCTCCAGGCCCTGCCCTCCCTCCAGGCCCTGCACGACTCCAGGGCGCTTAAGCGGGCCAGAAAGATCATGGCCGACGCCTCCCACCCGGCTACAGCCTCTTCACACCCTCTGGCAGGAGGCTGCACTCATCAAAGACCAAAACTGTTCAACACAGGAACAGCTTTTTCCCCACGGCCATCAACCTTATCAACAAGGTTCCCCTCTGACTCTCTCCCCCGCCCCCTGCAATGTCTGCACTAAACTGACTACTGGACTGACTCTTTTGTAGTCCAATTGCACTGATAGTTTTTGCACTATGTTTGTATCCTGTCCTGTCCTGTCCTGTCCTGTCCTGTCCTGTCCTGTCCTGTCCTGTCCTGTCCTGTCCTGTCCTGTCCTGTCTGTGCACTTGTCCATTGTTGTGTTGTTGTAAAGCACCATGGTGTTGCAAAAAAAATCCTACAGTACACATGGCAATACATTAATTCAAATTCTGATTCTGATTCTGAACAGTAACCAACAAATACATTTCCATCCTTATTTGTCTTCACTGTTTGGTGCGCATTCCCTGCTTTTAAAATAATATATTTTTGTGATGAATCCAAAAAGATCCCAAAATCTTAGCAATTGCTAGGCGCAAACGTAGGTCTTTTTTCAGTAGTGTAATCCAGGCCTTCATCTCTCTCTCTCTCTCTCTCTCTCTCTCTCTTTCTCTCTCTCTCTCTCTCTCTTGGACGCTTCCCCTTCTTTCTTCTGCTTTTGTGTCTAAGCCAGTGGGCTGGGCTAGGAACTCGTGAGGCAGGAAGGGAGTGTGTGCGTGTGTGTGTGTGTGTGTGTATAAACATGCTTCCCCTTGCATAACTGCATATCTCCTCACTCTCTGTCTTGTTCAGATCTGCAGCCTCCTCGTCCACAGCTGATAGGTAAGCTCCTTCTCACTACTCTAACTAACCTTTATGGTTTGCTAGTCTACTTCTCTCTCCCTTCCCTCCTCTCTCTCCACTTTCTCTCTCTTTTCCTTCTGTCTTTCTGTTTTCTTTTTTGGACTCAAATCCAGGACCAGTAACCTAGCCAGTGATTCTTCCTGCATGACATCACTCCTTTCTGAACGTCTCTATCTTGTGTAGCTCTTCGGTGGCGTAGCTAGTTAGAATGGGGTCTGTCACACCAGAGACCGGGGTTCAAATCCAGCCCTCGGCACTAACAATATACAACGCAGATGAGTTAAAGCCAGTCACTCTTGTATTCTCTTCTCAACGAGGTGTACTCGTGCAAGACTACTCGCACATGGCCTTGAGTTTGGTTAGTCAAATGACCTGTCAAAACCAAACAAATGGTGGTCAAATATTGAGTTGAGGATAAGGAGAAAGATAGTAAGATGATGTAAGTGTGCAGCGCTGTGTGACTGAGGCCAGACTGACTCACGTCATGTTGGCAGCATACTGTACATAACTGTCAATACAGTGAATGATCAGCCATCTTTGAATGCCTTATCCAGTCTATTCCTCTTAACCCTCATCCTCCTGACTGGGCCCTCACAGACCACAGAGCGAGGCTCTACTTTCTGACTGGGCCCTCACAGACCACAGAGCGAGGCTCTACTTTCTGACTGGGCCCTCACAGACCACAGAGCGAGGCTCTACTTTCTGACTGGGCCCTCACAGACCACAGAGCGAGGCTCTACTTTCTGACTGGGCCCTCACAGACCACAGAGCGAGGCTCTACTTGATGTCATATCTCACAGCTGCTTTATTCTATCATTCCAAATGTTCATGACAGTCAGTTTGTTCCTAATGATTTCATGCCCCCTGAACCCCTGCCCTTCTGTCACTTGTCACTTAACATTGGCTAGGTTTTAATTCCCTGTTCATTAAAGTCTTAAAAAGAATCCCATTGCTGAAAACACATAAAAATAACAACGTACTACTGAAATAATAACATACAGCTACTGTTCAAAGAATCAAAAATAAAATCAAAGAATACATTTATTAATCAAGCTAACAATTACAGTACTTCACACTGGAAATGGTAACTTTGTTGTATATATGCTTTGCACAATCTTAACAGGTAACAGTCAGCTAGTTGTCAGAACAGAGTGTCTTTAGCCTACATAAATGACTCAATCACACTCTGACGACTTGCACTAAATGGATCAGCCAGGGTGGCATAATCCTGACTTTTTTCAGAGTTTCTGATTGATTTTGCAAGGCTACTATCAGCCCTCTAGTTTACTGTGGTACAAAATAGATATATTGCACATACAAGCCTAAACAATGATGAATTCAGCCCACACATGATTAAATCATTAAAATTCTCAACTAAACTACAGTACAAAACGCTCACACTTGTAATCTACAAAGTAGCAGGAGGAAAAAGTTGCACATTTGGGCAACAAGTGACTGCTTGCCTCCACAACTTCTACGTGTCATCAAGTCACTTTTTTGGGGGGCTTTTCTTTTGAATGTCTCCAGACCAACAGGCTCTGAGCTCCAAACACACACACACACACACACACACACACACACACCAAGAACTGAGCTCCACACACACCGAGCTCTGAGTTCCACACACACACACACACACACACACACCGAGCTCTGTGCACCCCACACACACTGCTCTGAGCTCCACACACACCAAGCTCTAAGCTCCACACACACACACGCACCGAGCTCTGAGCTCCACAACACACACCGAGCTCTAAGCTCCACACACACACACACACACACACACACACACACACACACACACACACACACACACACACACACACAAACCACCTGCATACACATGCACCATCAATCAGCAAATTGCTCTCATATCCCTCCTCCCTCCCCCTCTCTCTCTCTCTCTCTCTCTCTCTCTCTCTCTCCCTCTCTCTCTGTCTGCTCTATGTTGTCTGCTCTCATGTTTCACTCCTCTGTCCAAATCACATGAGCGGCTGATTGGCTGGTTGACCCCGTCGCCATATCTGTGACCCCGCCATGTGTCTCCACCTCCTCCTTCACTGTCCATCTCTCTGTCCGTTCGTCCATCTGACCAGACCTGACAGATGCCGCGGGCAACTCCACTGCCCAGGGCTGAAGGGTCAGGCTCCACCCCCTGTCCGTCTGTCCACGCCCACCTGTGTGACGGCCGTGGCTAAGCGGCCTGATGTAACCCGGTGACACAAAGTCCTCGTGAGTCCTGAGTAGGTAGTTGGTTAAACTCACTCCCCCAGTATAAATACCATCCACGCTGATGAAGAGCTAGTTTTTTGGTTAAAACTGTCTGTCCCTCGGGAGACCCGGGTTCGAATCCCACCCTGGGCATGCCGAAGCATATGGGTTACACTGGTGCCGTGACCTGGATGCCAAGTGGATGTGGAATGAGTTTAGTGGGGTGAGTGTAACCAAGTGAAACGGAGTCACCAACTCCTCTACTCCTTTTCCTGAGTGGCCGACCACTGATGTGGGAGGGGTTGATGGGAAACAGGAAATCAATGTCTGCCATGTCACTGTCATTCACTGTGGAGTGAATGCTCACCAATGGGATTAGATGGTGTGCATGTTAATGGCCTCTCTCTCTCTCGTAACCTCTGTCTTCACTTCAGAGAAAAAGGGGGAAAACGACAGCTTGACCGGGGGGGAGGGGGGTGGAAGAGAGCGGGGGGAGACAGGAGAGAGAGAGAGAGAGAGATGTTCCCTCGCAGCCCCCGGCAGCATCAGTGCGTATTCATCCTGAGCGTGGTGTTTAGCGTTTGTCAGGAACCCGACTCCCCCCGCCCCCCCACGACGTCCCTGCTACATCCCCGCTACGGCCCGACCGGTATCATGGCCCCGGCTCCAGTTACCTCTCCCGTATAAGCTAACCAGGCCAGACTGGCCACCGCTGAACACTCCGCCCTCCCTCCATGGACGGGCTCGCTGCTCTGTCCTCTCTCTCTCTCACACACACACAAAAAAAAAAACACCACAGCGGACAGGAAGAATGGAGCCGGATTCAGACAGCGTGCCGGGTGGAGAGGGGATCATGCAGTTAAGTGGAACCGGGGCTTTCCCTTCCTTCCTTCCTGTTTATTTTTTCTCCAGCGGTTCGTTCCGGTTGTCCAGGCAGGGTAGCCCGGGTCAGACTGGGGTAGACGCACGAGTCGGTCTCTAAAAGGTCTCGCACGGCGAGACTAGACGAGAGGAATCTCGTCAAGCCTTCCACCACGGCCTACCTAGCCTCTCTGAGTGCGTTCAAATATTTACTCTTTCTTTCTTTTTCTTTCTTTCTTTCTTTCTTTCTTTCTTTCTTTCTTTCTTTCTTTCTTTCTTTCTTTCTTTCTTTCTTTCTTTCTTTCTTTCTTTCTTTCTTTCTTTCTCTCTCTCTCCCTCTCTTCTCCTTTTGTCTCTCCTCCCTCTCTCCCTCTCGCTCTCTCTCCCTCTCTCTCTACCTCCCTCTCCCTCCCTCTCTCTCTTCTCTGACAGCTGTTTTTACTACTTTGGCTAAAGAGGATCTGTGTAGATCTCTCTTGGTTAGCTAAAGAGGATCTCGGTAGATCTCTCTTGGTTAGCTGAAGAGGATCTGCCATCTTGTCAGGAAAGGGGAAAGCAGAGAACATAGAAATAATAGTAATCTGGTACGGTATCCAGGAAGGGACTTCCACGCTCTGGGACAACTGTGATGGGAGGAACAATATTGGTTCAGGTCAAGTTCAGTCTCATCCCCAGCATGATATAATAACTCAGAGGGCCTGTGAGAGACAGACTGTTTTACTCCAAGAAACACATGAGCTGCTGCAGACTTCCTGTGGTGCGGTCGCGGTAACTTCTGTTATCTTCTGATCTGGCTCATCCACCTACACCTACACCTACACCCACACACACACATACACACACACACACACACACACACACACACACACACACACACACACACACACACACACACACACACTCAAACACACAGTTAAGGGAGTTAACCCTGTTTTATCCCTTGAGTAGGCAGCAGGCCTCCAGGAGCGGAGCTTGTTAACCCCATGATTCACTGTGTTATGAAATACGTGTCTCGCGAAAAGCTCGCTAGTTCTAGCATAAACACATCCAAAGGTGAAGTTTGCACCAGAATCTGAGTCGTTAAGGTTAGAGTGTCTAGGCTGAGTCTCCATCTGTCTTCTTGTCTCCTTGTGTAGTGAGTTAGCTCTTTGTGTTTATTAGTTGGAGGGAGAGAGTCCGATATTAAAGATGTCAATGTCATTTTATTCATATAAACCATTCATACAAATCAATATACCACATAGAGCTTTCCATAAAAAGAGATGGATAAAAACATAAATTATATAAACACAGTGAGAACAGATTTACAAGAAAGTAAAATAATTTAAAATTAAAAGATAGTGTAAAATAGAATAAAAACTATAAAAACAGAATACAAATTAAGAACACTAGTTAGCTACTTGGTAAAAGAAAATGTTAAAAAGGTATGTTTTAAGATCTTGTTTAAAAGTTAACACGGTCTCAGACATTCTCAGGTCCTCTGGCAGGGTGTTCCAAAGACTGGAGGCATAAGAACTGAAGGCTGCCTCCCCATGCCTCTTAGTCCTGGCTCTAGGAACCACTAAAAGCTGCTGATCAGACATTCAAACATAAGTGTTTTTTGTGTGTAAATTCTATTTACGAGTGTTAAGTTCTCAATAAACTCATCGCAATAATCCAGTCATGTGATCATTTACAAGGAGCTATAGAAAATCCAATCCACCCTTATCAGCAACGTATCAGTAATGTCTGTTCAGTGGTGCCTGGCTGGGACAGAAACATGTCCAGAGCCACACCAAGATCATCATGGAGACAGGAGCCCACGCGCAACCTCAACTGTTGCTATTGTGAACAACAACAGCATTTTCATGTCTCACACTAGCATTAAGGAATCAGTGACTAGTTGGTGTTTAAATGGTAGAGAATCCCTGCTGACCAGTAATCCAGAGGTAATGACTGGTATTTTAAAAGACCCACCCTCTCATGTGACTGCTTGCCGTTTCCAGTGACTCAGCTGTTTCCAGTGACTCAGCTGTTTTAGTCAACTCTACTCTAAGGAGGCACACTTTCCTGATTCCCTTCCTCTTAAAATATTTTCATGAAAAAAAGCAATTTAAATGTTGGTGCACACATTCATTTCTAGAGCAGATATATGAATATCAGTGACTGGTCATGCACATGTGACAGGTTTGACCATCACATTAACTGATGTTCAAAGTAATATATTGTATCATCATTTTCATGAAGAATAAGCATGAGGCCTAATGTCTGTCAAATAGAAAAAAAAGTAAAGCGATAGATACTGCATTTCCACTGAACTATCCAGGACCAGTACCACACTGGCAGAGTTAAGAATGGAAGGACATAAATAAATAAATAATAATAATAAAAAATAATAATAATAATAATAATTATTATTATTATTGACAAACAATATCAATATCAAACAAAATACAATATAAAATGCTTTTCCATACTCAATTCAAACTATGAATCAAATTCGATAATTTCATCTTGCAATTCAATTAGCTTTTTTGCTTTTCTGCTTACATTACCCACCAACAAATATTACTGCTTACATTACCCACAAACAAATATTATACTGCTTATGTTACCCTCTAACAAATTAGCCTAGTTCCTGGTGTTCCACCTGCCTGAGTGTCTGTAGAACGGTCTAGCAAAGGCACGGCAGGCCCAACAATCCATGTAACATAAATAGAAGTAGATTTGAGTCTGATCATAAAGGTAGGCTACAACATTTGATTGGGCTGCAGTCATCATCCCTCCTCTGAATTAGAGCTCTGTGCGCGTCTCTCTGGCTGAAACCTTTCTGATAAGGGAGGAACCATATGAAGGATTTGTATATGAATGATTTCTCAATGATTTCATGTCAGGGCAGGGCGTGTGTTTTCCATGTCTAGCCAGAGAGAGACAGAGGAAGAAACAGAGAGCATGTGAGATATGATACAACGTTCCCATAGGAACACCTTAGGAACACCCTCTTTTGCAATGACATTAGTGACATATTGGTACAGTAGCCTATAGGCCAGCCTGGCATTCTGTTACATAACAATGGTCTTCAGGGAGCAACATGACCCCCTGTTCTACATCCTCTTCTTACTAGTGTGTGTGTGTGTGTGTGTGTTTGTAAATGTAACTGTATCTCTCTCTTCAGGCTGTGTGTGTTTGTCATGTACTGTATATGCGTACGTCTGACTCCATCCATGACTTCTGTGTGTGTGTGTGTGTGTGTTTACGTGCGTGTGTCTTCCAGCGGGAATAGTGATTCTGACCACTCCGATGTTTCTGCCGCTGTGTTTTATTCGACCTCCAGCTGAGACAGCCTTTTTCTCCGTCTCTCTCCTGACGCTCCCCTACGTCTTCCCAAGATTCCTCCAACAACCCGTCCCTCTTCCAAACCCCCCCCATGTCCCCCGACCCCGTCCTTCCCCCCGCGTCTCTACGCTCTCAGGGTCTGACTCTCCTCTTTTCCTGTCCCCCGGTCGTCCATCTCTCCGTCCGTCCGTCCCCTGACCCCGGTCTTTCCCTCTCTCCTCCCCCGTGCAGAATGCTCCATTTCCAGGAGGTGCCGGGCCAGTTCGGCCCCGAGGTCAGGGACCCGGGCCTGTGGGTCTGGAGGGTGGAGAAGATGAAGGCAGTGCTGCTGGAGCCGAACGAGGTGGGGGCCTTCTTTAGCGGAGACTCCTACCTGGTCCTGGACAACCGCGGCCACCAGGGGTCCGACCTGCACATGTGGATCGGTGAGTCTGGGACAGGGGTCGGGGGTCGGCGACCTTTACCATCAAAAGAGACATTTTTGGGGGCATAATAAATAAATAAATAAATAAATAATAAATTCTGACTGGAGCCACAAAACATTTGAGCCTTATAATGGAGGCAGCGGTTTTTTTTTTCAGGCCTGGTGGTACACATCCGTGGGGGTGGGAGGGGCTGAAGTCACTGGAGCTGACTGCTGTGTAAACTCCTGTGACCTCTGCTAGCATCGTCCGCTAGGCTAGCTGCTGCAGTGCTATTGTATTTGTGCAGCACTGACGAATACTAACTATACTGAGCTCTCTACAGTAACTATACTGAGCTCTCTACAGTAACTATACTGAGCTCTCTACAGTAACTATACTGAGCTCTCTACAGTAACTATATGAACTCTCTACAGTAACTATACTGAGCTCTCTACAGTAACTATATGAGCTCTCTACAGTAACTATACTGAGCTCTCTACAGTAACTATACTGAGCTCTCTCATTCTCCCTCTGACTCAGTCAAGTTGAAGGCGGCGTCTCTGAGTGTTGAATCCTCTCACGAAAATGTCCTATTCATCATTGCGTTTGTGCAACATACTATACTGAGAACAAGTTTCTAAGCATTGAAAAGGAGTTGTCACACGTTGCGGTAGACATCCTCAAAGTCAGAGCAGGTGTAGGCCGTGGTGACAGTCACACAGCTCAGCTCGGCTCCCAACTGAAGTAACCGCTACATCGGTGTAACTTCCTTTTTCAGTCCGGCAGCTGCTCCAGCCATTTGAATGAATTTTCAGACGTCCCTGATGTGGGAGAACAGTGCTGCAGGAGAATACTGTAAGAGATTATAGCTTTATAGGCTTCATAAAGCTGTCGTAAAGCTGTCATAATTACCTCTGCCCCAAACACAGTCGGCCATTCACCTCTATTCATTTTTTGGACTTAGGCTCAGGAGCGAAAAAATTCAACCCAGGTCTGTGCTCTCTGAGCACCATTTCTAGTTACTTATAAGATGCAATGAATGATAGAGGACATGCTTTTGTTAGTATGCAGGTTCTTCCGTGTTAAACTATGCTCAGGGACTGCATGTGAGGGGTTACTTGTAAGATGCCTCTCGTAAAATGAGTCCAGTCCTTGGTTGTAGTCCAGTCCTTGGTTGTAGTACAGTTCCT
Organism: Borostomias antarcticus; assembly: GCF_949987555.1. Taxonomy (NCBI): domain Eukaryota; kingdom Metazoa; phylum Chordata; class Actinopteri; order Stomiiformes; family Stomiidae; genus Borostomias; species Borostomias antarcticus. Next base: position 5,590,588 of record NC_140250.1, on the reverse strand, counting down.
GGTTGGGATCCATTTCCTTGTGGTAGTAATTACTGCCCTGAGGTCGACCTTCTGGTCAATAATGGTCATGACACACAACCCAGGCGGATGACCCAACGCATAATTATGTGAGGAGAGAGATGGATGGGAGGATGAGAGAGGGAGAGAGAGAGAGAGAGAGAGACAGAGAGAGAGAGAAGGGGGAGATTGACAGAGAGGAGAGATCCCGAGGGGAAAAGGGACCGGCGGTTTTGTGTGGAGGGACATGAAATATTCAGGAGCGCTGTTACAGTACTCAAACGTGTGGTTGTTTCGGGCATGTGTCCGGTGCTTGGGTGACACTAAGTTGATTGTCACGGCATGGAGAGAGCTCTTCTTCAGTAGCCACCTGACCCTGCCCTTCCCCCGACACACACACACACACTCTCCCCTGCCTCTCACATGACCCCTGACCCCTGTGTTGTGGTTGTGTGTCCGTGTTGTGTTAGCTCCAGCGGTACGATTGTTGATACCCCGCTCTGGTCGCTCTGCTCACCTCTCTGTTCTCTCTTTCACCTCCCACTCTCACTACCAAATATCCATTCTATCTCTATCTCTCTCTCTCTCTCTCTCTCTATCTCTCTCTCTCTCTCTCCTTCCCTCTCACCCTCTGCCCATATCCTGTTCACTCTCCACCTTTGCTGGGTTTAGGTGTCGACGTCACATACAGACTAACAACCATTGATCAGATACTTTCTTCCCCCACACCTCTAATCTTCTCTGTCACCCCTGTCCTCCACTCCTCCTCTCCTACCCCCCCCCCCCCCCCCAGGTGTGAAGTCGTCTCGTGACGAGCAGGTGGCGTGCGCCATGCTGGCCACCCAGCTGGACAACTTCCTGGGCGGTGACCCCATCCAGCACCGGCAGGTCCAGGGCTACGAGTCGCCAGAGTTCATGGTGCTCTTCCCCAGAGGGGTCAGCTACAAGGTGCGGTCAAGACCCACACCGGCTCCACGGTCCTGGGGTCAACAAACTCTATATGATAAAGGGCATATTCCTTTGCTGACTGGCCTTATTATCTTAAATAGTCATGTTGTCCTAACATGAGAAAGCCAGGACACGTTTTCAGGAAATGCAGTGTTAATATAGTTTTATATCTATATTCTACATCCAGCAGAAAGTTGTGTTACTCATTTTATAAGACGTTATATGTGATAGTGAAGTCCTCTGAGGTTTCCTGGTTAGATCCTGTCAGCCATCTGAGGGAGATCTGATCATTCTGAGTTTCCTGTCGTCTGTTTTGTTTATCGCCCCTCTTATGACTCACTTTAAATCCCAGCTCACATGTTTTAAAATATTTTCTCTCTCTCTTTAACAAAAACACGTGCACACACTTCTTAACCCCCTCACACACACACACACACACACACACACACGCACACACACACACACACACAATCATACACTACCCCAACCCTGCACCCCACCCCCCAACACGCACACACACACACACACACACACACACACACACACCCTGTACCAGGAGGGCGGCGTGGAGTCTGGGTTCCGGCGGCAGGCGGGGTCCAGCCCGGTGCAGCGTCTGTACCAGGTCAAGGGGAAGAGGAACATCCGGGCCAGGGAGGTGGCGCTGGGCTGGGAGAGCTTCAACAAGGGAGACTGCTTCATCCTGGACCTGGGGGAGGTGAGGGACACACACAGCTCCCTGCTCATTACAAACACTTCAAATATCAACTAACTGCCCACTGCAACTCTGTTGATATGCAACAATTGGTTCTGGTTGTGCTTAAGGTTATGGTAAGGTTATGTTATGGTATGGTTATGGTTATGGTTATGGTCATGGTCATGGTCATGGTCATGTTCATGGTCATGGCTATGGTTATGGTTATGGTCATGGTCATGGTTATGGTTATGGTTATGGTTAAGGTTATGGTTAGGTTATAATTAGGTTATGGTAAGGTTATGGTTATGGTTGACGGTAAACGTGACCACACAGCTAGTTGAACATATGTTCATACAGTAACTAATGGAACAGGGATATTACATGAATTCATCGAGACCTGAAGATGATGGCCTCCTCTTGTGTGTATGTGTGTGTGTGTGTATGTGTGTGTATGCGTGTATGCATGTGCGTATGCGTGCGTGTGTGCGTGTCTCCATCGTAAACCCAGACCATCGTATCGTGGACCGGCTCTCAGGCCAACATGTTTGAGAAGCAGAAGGTGCGAGAGATCGCCGCTCTGATCCGCGACACGGAGCGGCACGGGAAAGCCCGCATCACCGACATCAGCGAGGGGGAGGAGACGCCCGAGATGCTGAAGGCAAGATGGCGGCAGCTCTTAACGAGCACTGTAGTCTGTCAACGCAAACAAATAAAAACAAACAAACAAATACACTGACCGGAAATGGGTTGGTAATCAGATTAATTTAGGCTTCCAGCAGGATTGTGAGGCTGTTATGACATTAATCTACTATACAGAACAAATCGATGGTTACGTATTGTAACCCTAGTTCTATGAGTGGAGCGGAGCCCCACAGGGCTAGCTCCTATTGGCTAGCGAAACCCAGCTAGCTACATTGACTGAAGAAAAAAACATACACGCACCTGTGTCCAACCAGGTCCGGTGCACCACTGTATAAGCGGGCTACGCCCGCACATCTGCTCCTAACCGAAATTTTCAGCGAGCAGACTGCGGGGCAGCAAGTCTGTTCCCTGTGGGGCTCCGCTCCACTCATAGAACTAGGGTTACAATACGTAACCATCGTTCTATTTCGTGGAGCTCCGCCCCACAGGGCTAGCTCCTATTGGCATAAGCGGAGCTACACGACCGCACCATACACTCTTGCTGGCCCCAGTAAGGGAACCAGTCAGGACACAAGCCAGGGCTCCAAGGCGAGACCATACTAACAGTTGATCCGACCCAAGCACTGGCCCCACCCCGCCACACTCAGTCTATCACAGCCGAGGGCAAGGAGAGGTACGTGGGGCGAGAGCTGGACCAAAGCGGTTACTCCGTAACAAGCCCGTCCCAGCCTCACACATAAACAGGAACGGAACGTCACTAGACGGGCCCGCTCCTACCTTAGCTGAACCGGTGAGACCTGAGTGAGTCACGTCTGCTTTCCTAGCAGGAAAAGACCCCGCGGCTCAAACCGGTTCTCCAGTAGCGGCGAGACCTGCCATGGTCAATTCTGACTCTTTCACAGAAGACCCGGCGACTCGAGCCGAACACCTACATGAAAAATCCTGTCTAACGCTGGCTCGCACCGGCGGCTGTGTTTAGCACAGATGACGCCACAGAGACAGAGGACATGGATAAAAGGTAATAACGGACAAAAGGAGACGGGGACGACCAAGTCGCCGCCGCACAGATGTCCTCCACTGACACACCATTGAACAGGGCAACTGACGTGGCCACACCCCTTGTGGAGTGTGCCCGAACAGCACCAGGCAGAGGACGACCCGCAGTCACGTAAGACTGGGCGATGCCCTCACAGATCCAATGGGAGAGACGCTGTTTCGACAACGGAGAACCCACCTTCCCTGGGCCGTGGCAAACCAACAACTGGGGGGTGGTGCGGACCGCAGCCGTGCGCTGGACGTAACACATCAACGCACGCACAGGACACAACAAATGCAGGCGGGCCTCTTCCTCGCTCGCATGAGGTGGAGGATAGAAGGCTCCCAGCTCCAAATCCCGTGCCCTATAGGCGCCCCGGACCACCTTCGGAACGAAAGATGGATCCGTGCGCAACACAGCTTTGCTCCCATCACCCGTGATGAGAAAAACTGTCAACGCCCTCAGATCACTGACCCGCTTGCCCGACGTCAGAGCAAGGAGCAGCGCGGTCTTAATCGACAGCCACTTGAGAGATATCCGCTCCATTGGTTCGAACGGCGCTTTACATAGCGCATCCAGAACCAAGAGCAAATCCCAAGGCGGCGCCGCAGCCTTACGCACAGGGCGAAGACGGCGCGTGCCGGCCAGGAAGCGTTTAACCAGGGGATGCCCGAAAACCGTAGTTTTGGCGAACCCCTCATGGCATGCGGAAATAGCACACGCATACACCTTGATAGTGGATGCTGCCAAACCGCCACCATGACCCATCAGGTGCTGAAGGAATTCCAAAATCGCCTCGACCGAGCATGACTCGGGAGCGAAGTCCCTTTCCTCACACCAACGCGCAAAAGCAGCCCATTTGCCAGAGTAAACCAAGGCAGTGGAAGCCGCGCGCGCGCTCTGAATTGTACAGATCACGGCCGGAGAGAGTCCCCTATCAGACAATCTCCGCCGTTCAAGAGCCAGGCCACCAGCGGCCGTCCCAAGACTGGAGGTGCGCAAATTGAGCCCTCCGCCTGGGACAGAGCGTTCGTCCAATGAGGGATGTGCCACGGTTCTACAGTAGTCATGGCCATCACTTCTGCATACCATCTCGCCCAGTGGCGGTCCGGCGCTACCAGTATCACTGATGCACCCTCCGACCGCACCCTGGCCAACAATGGTAAAATCAGCCCCATCGGCGGGAAAGCATACAGCAGCGCCCCCGGCCAGGGGGCATGCGCGAACGCATCCACGCCCAGCGGAGGCTGGTCCTGCTGTCTCAGAGAGAACCAGAGGGGACACTTCGCGTTCTCTCTCGAAGCAAAGAGATCCACCCCTGCTCTGCCGAACCGGGTCCAGAGCTGAGCCACTACCTGAGGATGTAGGCTCCACTCGTCCGGGTGAGGCCCGCCCCGAGACATCAGGTCCGCCCCGACGTTCAGACGGCCGGCAATGTGCCGCGCTGTCAGTGACCGGAGATTGACATGAGCCCATCGCCACAGCGTTACCGCCAGACGGTGAAGCGCTGGCGAGCGGACTCCCCCTTGTCGGTTGACGTAAGCTACTGTGGTCTGGTTGTCTGACCGCACCAGCACATCGCGCCCCTGTACCAGGTGTACAAAGTGGCGCAATGTCAGTAGCACCGTCTCCAACTCCAGGAGGTTGATGTGGCGCCGTTCTCCGACGGCCCACAAACCACCTACGGCCTGGGACAGACATGTACCACCCCAGCCGCTTAGAGACGCGTCTGTGAAGACAGCGACGTGAGCCGACACCCTGCCTATTGGAACACCGTGCGCTATTACGCGCCGGTCCCTCCAATAGTCGAGGTCTGCTGACAACGACCCCGGCATCCGTACAAGGCGCCGTCTGTGCCTCACAGGGTCCAGACGAAGCCGCGCGAACCATCTCTGCACGCACCTCATGTGAAGAAGGCCCAGTGACACTACCACATGGGCGGCTGCCATGAGACCCAGAAGGCGCATGACCGACAGAACCGCGATCTTTCGAGAAGGACGGCAAACACTGAGACTCTTCTCCAGTGTTTCCCTCCTTGAATCGGATAGCCGTGCTCTCATGGCGCTCGTGTCCAGATTGATACCTAGGTAAACAATCTGACGGGCCGGCCACAGAGCACTCTTCTCCCAGTTGATTGCAAACCCCAGGTCGGTGAGATGCCGCACCACCGTGGCGGTATGCATCAGAGCCAACAAAGGCGACGGAGCCAGTACCAGCAGGTCGTCCAGGTACGCCAGGATCCTGATGCCCTGCCGGCGCAGTGGCCTCAACGCCGCCTCCACACAATTGGAGAAGGTTCTGGGGGCGAGCGCATATCCAAACGGGAGTCTGGTATATTCGTACGCCACACCCAGGTAGGCGAAACGCAAAAACTTCCGATGCCGATGAGCTATCGGTATGTGGAAGTAAGCGTCCTTGAGGTCTATGCTGGTGCAAAAATCGCCGGGAAGGAATGCCTCCAGCATTTGTCGCACCGTAAGCATATGGAACTTCAGATTCGCCACCGTTTTGTTGAAAAGGCGGAGGTCCAAAATTGGCCTCACGCCCCCCGTCTTCTTTGGCACGAGGAAGTAGCGGGAATAAAATCCCTCGTCCCTCTGGCCTGACGGGACCACAGTTACCGCTCCCTTCGCCATCAGTTCTGCAATCTCTGCTGACAGAGCGGCAGCCTGAGCGGGACGCGGTATCACTGTCTCCACTACGCCCATGAAGGGCGGTGGGGGGCAACAAAACTGAATGAGATACCCTTCCCGTAGAACACGCTGCAACCAGCTGTCCAGGAGACATCTCTCCTGCCAGACTGTGAAGCGGTTGGAAAGAGGTTGTGCCGGAGATCGCGGGAACAGATCGAGGAACCTGCCATAGTTCAATTTGGCCCTGACCGCCACCGGACAGCTGAGAAACTCTGCTGTCCTGGCCCAAGGCGGGCCACCCTCGAAAGGGAGATGAAAAATCCCCATTGGGAGTTCCATGTCCCTGAACAGCGCGAGAATGAATGGCATTCCTGTCAAGAAGCACTTCATTCACAAAAAGAGGAAGTGAGCCGACACCGTCCGCATTGCTAACAAGCCGCCGTCGCTCATCCCATTGAGAGAAAACGGCGGAGTGTTGCAATGCGGGAAGCCCCGCCTTCTCATTTGCATGATCTGGCAAGGTGCCGTCTTTCGCAGACCGACTAGACGGGACATGAGAGGCGGGCAGTGTTAAATAGCCAGCCGAGGCAGTAAACACGGAAGTATTCTCACTGACCGGTGAGCGTGAAAACTCTCTACCTGTCGAACACACAGGGAGAGGCTCGAACGCTCGGCCCGAATGAACGAACGCCGTCTGGGGGTCTAGCGCATCTTTTTCGCCGCTAAACCCCGCCAGCGGTCGGTCCCGAGAAAACTTCGAACAGGGCAGTACAGCCATAGCACTTGGCCTGGGCGCACACATCCCCTCTGTTAAAAACCCAACCGGTCTGTTTAGAACAGGGGCGGCGAGACCTGCCGTGGTCAAATCTGACTTTCTCACAGAGGACCCGGCGGCTCTAGCCGAATATATTACATTCGCTGAACCGGCGAGAGCTGCGCGCGTCACGTCTGCTCTCTTTGCAGGAAAAGACTCCGCGGCTCGAGTCGGTGTACCAGCTGCGGCGAGACCTGCCATGGTCAATTCCGACTTTTTCACGGAAGACCCGGTGGCTCTAGCCGAATACATCACATCAGCTGAGCCGGCGAGCCCCGCGTGAGTCACGTCTGCTTTAGCAGGAAAAGACTCCGCGGCTCGAGCCGGTCTCCCAGCTGCGGCGAGACCTGCCGTGGTCAATTCTGACTCTTTCACAGAAGACCCAGCGGCTCTAGCCGAGAACATTACAGTAGTTGAAAAGGGAGGAGATGCGGACTGCACATTACAACCAGCTTGATAACGTTGCATCGTGTTTGTTTTATTGAACAGGGAAACTTGCTCACCGCCGCTCTTAACAGAGCGTGGTGTGGACACAACACAGTCACGCAACTCCACGCACCGTCAATAGGTGCGCCTCTTCCTACCCCAAGCCGGAGGCGGAGCGGTGGGCGCGCTTGAAGACGCCGGACCGGTCCCGGCACCCTGGGCGGGGTAGGCAGGGGGAGGTCGCGGGGGAGGAGCCGCGTGCGCAGTCCAGGAGCCCGGGCGAGCCGGTCCATGGGCCGCAGCGGGGCGGGACCCCGTGGCAGGTTGTTTAGTCTTGTGTGTCCGCCGGCGCTTGCTCCCAGTCGCGGCAGCATCAGCCGGAGCACGCGGACGTGCCGGCACACTGCGCTCCCCCGGAGCCGCGAGATGGCGAGCGAGGAGGAGCCGGTCCTGCTCCTGGCTGCGACACTGCTCCAGGATGTTAGACACAGCTGCCCCAAACAACCCCTCCCTACTGACCGGTGAGTTGAGGAGGACACTCTTGCTTTCCTCGCGCAGACGGGTCAGGGAGAGCCATAGGTGGCGCTGCTGCACCACCGACGTGGCCATCACTCCACCCAGACAGGAGGCGGAGATTCTCACAAGCTGAGCCACAGCTCCGGCGGCTTCGGCCATCTCCGCTCTCCTGTCTTCATCCATAGAGGGGGGGGTTTGCTCCGTAGCTAGCTGGCCGATGTAAATGGCCAGCATAGCAATGGAGGAGGAGGCAGCCACGGCCTGCGCGGCCAGAGAAAAACCTTTGTCGGCCAAGGACAGGGTTGTCTTGTCTTTGACGTCCGGCATGAGAGGCTTCCTGGCCGAGCCCCAGGCGGAGGAACCAGGCACCAGGACCGCTGCAATGTCGGGTTCCAGAGGAGGAGAGCCGATAGCTGCTACGTCAGTCCAGCCGGTTACCCTCGTAGCTCTGCTGAACTGGCGAAGCGGACCTCTGATGGCCAACGGCCGCTCCCATTCAGCCTCGACGAACGCCTCCAGGTCAGGCATAGCCGGCAGGAGACGAGGAGCAGGCTGAGAGGGACGCCCGTAGCAGACGGAGCTCCACAGTGGGAGCCCCGTAGTCGCAGCAGCCTCCGGGACGGAGATACCGAGGTGATGCGCGGCTCTCTCCAGCAGCCGGGGCAGGTCGCGATCGAAGGAACCCCGCCCCGGGAAGGAGGCGCCACTAGCCGTAGTGGCTTCCGACGCAGAGAGAACCTCGTCTTCCCCGGAGAGCTCATCCTCATCATCCGTAGGCGCGAGGGAGGTAATCGGGGCCGCCGGTTGTTGCGGGGGCGCGCCGATGTCCTCGCCGACCAGCTGGACCAGACCTTCAGTCTCCAGCGGCGGCGGAGCGAAGAAATGCGCCCGGAGCATCCTCTCCATGGGGTCCAGGAGGGCGCAGATCTCGCAGGCGGGGGACGGAGCCAGACCCGCTCTGGCGTGCTGCGGCCCCAGACAGCGGAAGCAGAGGTGGTGTCCCACGTCGCTGTAGCGGGAGCCGCAGACACAGAAACGATCCGGCGGATCCATCGGCACCGGCAGGGGGTCATCTAGGGACGCCGCCAGGTCCGCTTGGGTCCGCTGAGTAGACATCTTCTGATCTTCTCCAGTAGCAATGCGAGCTGAAAATTTCGAAGGAGCAGATGTGCGGGCGTAGCCCGCTTATACAGTGGTGCACCGGACCTGGTTGGACACAGGTGCGTGTATGTTTTTTTCTTCAGTCAATGTAGCTAGCTGGGTTTCGCTAGCCAATAGGAGCTAGCCCTGTGGGGCGGAGCTCCACGAAATAGAACTACACTGAACCCCTGTGCCGCCCTCGTTTGATTGACAGGTGCTAGGACCAATGCCGGAGCTGGTGGAGAGCACCCCGGAGGAGGACAGCAAAGCCGACGTCTCCAACTCCGCCTCCCTCTACAAGGTAGCTGCAGCTCTAGTCTCGCATAGCCAGACCTATCTCCACACTTCGTTTACGCTGTGCCAGCGCCGGAGACAGGTCTGGTTGGACATATTACCATTCTGCAATAGGGGGGAAAAAACGCAGTATTTCTTTAAACCAATCACAGTCGTCTTGGGCGGAGCCAGCCCCGGACGCAGCGACGGTGCTCTTGTAAAATAGTCTGGATCGAATCTGATTGGTGCCGAGAGAAATTCTCGGCCCGAATCAGATTAATTTGCGTCGCCAGTCTCGCCACTGATTGGGCAGTGTGACAACGAATGACAAAGTTTATTGCCAAAACCTACATCCGTTGAGTCAGACTACTGCAGCTCAAACACCATCAAACCATCACTGTCTTAGTAACATCATGAATGTGTCTTTACCTTACGTAGATGTAGCCAAATTAGACCAAGATAATTTTAAGAGGTGTTTGTTCTGATACAGCATCATACACCTGTTAATCAATTACTAGACTTTTTATAAGCATACAAAATGGCCTCTCCGCCCATAGAACTGATAGCAGTGACCTGTGTGTTCTCCCCAGGTGTCCGACGCCACCGGCTCCATGAAACTGACCAAAGTCTCAGAGAAGAGTCCGTTTGCCAAGGATCTGCTGGTACGAGATGACTGCTTCATTCTGGACAACGGCGCCAACGGAAAGATCTTCGTCTGGAAAGGTGAGGAAATGCTCGACCCTCAAAACTAACCACTGCGTGCAATGTCTGTAAGGGGTTGTGTTCGTGTCCGCTCTGTGCAAACGTTATTGTTTGTAGGCCTACAGTAAAAATGTAACTTGACATTATAATGAGAACAGGTTGAGACATGTTTTCATCTGTGATAAACAGGCAGCGGGGCCAATGCGGCGGAGAAGAAGGAGGCCCTTAAGATGGCCGATGACTTCATCCGACAGATGAACTACCCCATGATGAAAACGCAGGTGAGTCACTCCCCTGGGAACCAGCCAAAAGGTTTGCGTCCTGTTGTTTGAAGTGCAGTAGAGCAGCTTAGCCACAGTACTTTTACAGGTGCCAGACCTGGATACTGTAAAGCATTTGTTTCGTTCATTGGTGAAGTTAGGGGTTGTGGGGCTCATTTGAATTTATCGTCTTTAGACACCTTTGATCACACATACTGTAGTTTTTGTTTTTTAGTTAGAGTACAAAAATCTGAAATATAGTAGCCTAATTGAGATTGAAACTTAAAATACACTATTTTGCCATTAAGGCCACGTTCAGCAATGCAGATGTCCATGCTTATCACTGCCCTGTCAATATCAAACGCCACCCAGCATGAGCAGAACACAAAGCTCTCACACCAAGGCCACTTCAGCCAATCAGATCAAACACAGTTGCCAGCATGTCATTCTGTGCTTAACAAAGCCATTGGGCAACAGCTGAGGCTGTGACCCTGCCAGGGTAAATACATGTATCAGAATGATTCACCTGATAAAACTCTTAACCCGGGTGTCAACCTTTGTCCTGTCTTCCAGGTGGAGATACTGCCTCAGGGGAGGGAGACCGTCATCTTTAAGCAGTTCTTCAAGAACTGGAACTAGAGAGTTGGACACGGAATTTACTCAAGTGAATTTTGCACTCTGATACAAGATCTGTGTATTCTGTTTATTTATGATAAACAATAACATCTGATTAACAATAACATCTGATAAATAATAACATCTCAACGTATCCTCCTCAACGACCAGAAGCATCTCAACATCAGTAACCTATATATTTTTTTTATATGTATTTACTTGTATGTATATATTTAAGGACAATACTCCTAGATTCAAACAACTGTTTGCGAAAGGGCAAAGGTCAAATCCGTCAATTAAAGTGAGAGCACAAACATGTTGATTTAGCAATGCTTATTTAAAATGTTCGCATTGTAAGTGGCGTAGAGTGCCCACTGGTGTTTTATCTTTAAAGTGGTCTCATTTAGAGGTTATCAAAGTCAAGACCACATTCCACTGTGTCTGTGGTAAAATGGTTCAATTTTGTCTTTTTTATATTTGTTGAAGATCAAGAAATAAAAATGGAAATGTTCTGGTCAAATCTGACCAATTTACAGCTTTTCCAAATCACAAATATTGTGTTGAGACCTTGTGTTCCTCCACAAAACACTACAATAAGCGGGGCAGCAACAAACAAGAAAAACGTTAAATAAATACATTTTATGTTTGTTGTTATTTTCTTAGCAAGCATTACTCAAGTTAGAATTTACATAACATGGATTCCCCAAGGTAATGTATATGGTTACTGATGTCTGATACTGATACTGATTCATATATGACTAGGGACACACGAGATTCATTAGTTCACCTTAGTAAGACACGTGAAATCTCACATATGGTACATGGGACAATATAGATTTGTAAAAGAATGGCCACTTTCATAGTGAAGACAACACAAAAACAAACTGGAAGATTCTAATATTTGTTTATAAAGGCAGAGGTATATTGTATTTATATAAACCCCTGATAAAAACATTAACCTCTCCTCTATTGCTGTTGTTAAAAACAATACAGTTAATGTTATTGGGATACAGACCCACGATACTGTAGGTCAAATGCTCTCTCACACACCTCTCTAATACAAGCTGTGATTTATTGACCTGCTTGATGGAATGATGCCAAACCTGCAAACTTGTATTAAACATTAACAAACGTCCACCATGCAGACCCAGTCAAATGCTCAGGTTATTTGATAATGTTTCAAATACTATTTTTCCCAGACCTGTCTGGTTATCATCATGAGACAACCTGTTCTGGCTGATTGATCTGCTTGATGGAAGGGTGCCAAATTTGCAAACTTATTTTAAACATTAACAACCAACAGAACCCTTTGAAAAGGTGGAGCGTGTCGCTACTGTTGGGCTCAGTAAAGAAAACATTGTTTACTGTGTGACGTTAGTGTCACCAAGTTACAATATGGTCTGGCTTCACCTTTACCCCAGTCTCTGAGGAGGGGGGGGACTTTGCTTAGTTGACACCTACATTGGACACACACACACACACACACACACACACACACACACACACACACACACACACACACACACACAGACACACCTTCCGAGGTCTACCACTAACCACTGGTACTCTACACCATAAAGGTGTGTGCGTGTATGCATTTGTGCAGGAATGTGTGTGAGTGTATGGCTAGGGGCGTGTTTATATGTTCTTATGTGCATGATGATTGGCCAGGGTAACTCCAGACGCAGTAACACACGCAGACTCACCTTATCATACATACCTGAACATCAGCATCATATTCATCCTCACCTTATCTACCTCTGTGCCAGTCAGGCATTTTTATGATAGTTTATGTTAGATAGATGATAGATAGAGTTAAAATCTTAGATGAAGGGATCTATTTAGTCATATCAAAACTGGCAAAGGAATCCTTCTCTTTCTGTGTCAAGGTTAGATGGACTAGGGATGTATATTAAATATATACTTCATACTAGTATGACAGGTGCTACACAAATAAAATGGAAAAAATAATAATATTTATTTACTATTTTATAATGTTTATATAAAATAATAAAACATGGTATCGTTGTTAATATTATTATTATTATTATTATTATTATTAAACTAACATCCTAATTTACAAGGTCTGGAGGGACTGTTTGTGAGTCATTAGTCTCCGGTCTCGTAATTAGGTGATAGTTGAATGCAACCTAATCGATGTCCTGACAGATATGAGTACTGTAGATATTTTGACATTGAGGCAGGAAACGTAAAATGACAAGTTTCATCTTTCATGGTAATTCTGATGTTGAGAGCAGCAAAGTTGCCATAGCAACAGGAAATATTCCATTTTCATCGTTCACTAAGGGTTTTCTTGGGAAGCTAAACGATCACTGACTGTCTCAATATGTCAAAGATCCAACACCTGTCACCATCCATGCACAGCATAAGTGAACCCTTCTCTCCCTCTCTCTCTCTCTCTCCATCTCTCTCTCTCCATCTCTCTCTCCATCTCTCTCTCCATCTCTCTCTCCATCTCTCTCTCTCTCTCTCCATTTACCATTAACTTGCCTTTCTATCTATTGATTGTTCTGATCCCTTTGATCTTTGTACACTGGTAGTGTTTGAATTGCTATTTGATTATATTGAGTGTTTGAATATTTGTGTGCAGCCTACTGTACCTGTGAGTTAACTTCTCTGGCTGCTATAATGATTCTCTTTCCCTCTATGGATGAATAAAGTCAACTATCTATAAACCCAGCAATGATAGCTGGGAAGTCAGGTCAGCTTCTTACCTGACAGCCAGAACGTTTTCCCGGCAGGGGCCATAAAAAAGGTGCAAAGATCGAAAGCGCTGAGCGAAGAACAAAACAGGCAGAGGAGCAGCGTGAGTCGTCAGTCTTCTACCATCCAGACCAGGCCAGACCCACCATCAGCACCGGGTAGGACATGTCATACAGCGCTGAACAATAAAGCTATTCACAATGACTTATTATTGCAATTACACGAGAATGATCTTCCCAAAATATATTCTAGTCCAATTTATTATCTGCTACTGGTTTTAAATCTTTTTGGTTTATATTTTGTATATTTTTTACTTTTTATGTTGCCTTTTATTGACAAAGCCTGTATAGACTGTAATATATTGACTATATATCGCACCCTGTATGTCTGTGTGATATCTACAATCACCCGTATGTCTGTGTGATATCTACAATCACCCTGTATGTCTGTGTGATATCTACAATCACCCGTATGTCTGTGTGATATCTACAATCACCCTGTATGTCTGTGTGATATCTACAATCACCCTGTATGTCTGTGTGATATCTACAATCACCCGTATGTCTGTGTGATATCTACAATCACCCTGTATGTCTGTGTGATATCTACAATCACCCTGTATGTCTGGGTGATATCTACAATCACCCTGTATGTCTGTGTGATATCTACAATCAAGCTTCCTGGTGGGCTTTCAGTTAATCTAACTTTATCGTATGTCTTTACAGCTGTATTTTTGAATTCATGACTACAGTAGATCACTTCATGTCTGCTATGGAACATGTCTAATGTGTATGTTCTACTATGGAACATGTCTAAAGTGTATGTTCTACTATGGAACATGTCTACGGTGTATGTTCTACTGTGGAACATGTCTAAAGTGTATGTTCTACTATGGAACATGTCTAAGGTGTATGTTCTACTATGGAACATGTCTAAGGTGTGTCTTCTACTATTGAACATGTCTAAGGTGTATGTTCTTTTCATATAGGGCGAAGGATGACACATTTCGAGATGAAGAGCATTCTGAAGAGCAAAATGACGAGTAGGTCTTTTTTTTTTTTTATTCTTTCATCCGGAAGCACTGTGGACATTACATTTACATCTTAACATTTTAATAATTTAGCAGACGTTTTTATCCAATAAGTACACCTGTTTGGAGTAAGGGAACCAGCTGTAGCCTACATCCCAATTGTGGTCAGTAAAGCCCTCAGTAAGAACAAGTGACATCTGCAGTTCTAGCGGATGAAAGAGCACAAGTGGTTTTTTTCCCATTCACTGTGGATATAGTTAATTCATAATAACCTTATTAAGACAGAACATTTTACCCAGAAGCACCATTTGTGCCTCTAGTTTCCGAAATGGTGATTGGTGGACTCTGTACCTTTAGGCCAATGGTTGTTCTCTAGCATTGCAAAATGACCCATTGTAGCCCCAGATGACGAACTATGTATTACAGTATATCTGTGAAGAGGAACTCTAAAGGTTAGAGTCTATGATAAGACTAAGCTCTTGTTTTGTTTTTTACATACGGTGTCTGCACACTGCCCCAACCAAAGGCAACCAATACCAACGTTGGATTGGGGTGCCGTGTTTGTTGGTGACTGTTGGCGTCAGTTAGATGGATTCTGCAGCTGAATTTTAAACTTCCAACATTCTAACAACAACTGCCAGCTTTAGAACGTTGGATGTTGGGCGTTAGTTGGCGTTAGTTGGCGATGGTTGGGGCCGTGTGCAGACAACTTCAAACGTTGAATCATACTGTAGCTATCTACATTCTTCTGTGTAGACTTGCCTATCTTGAAAGAAGCATGGGGTACATGTAATTTATGTATTATACAGTATGTGACTAAAAAGCCCCCCCACCCCCCTCCCCTCCCCCTCTCCAGAGCCGGCCTCTCATCTGAGGCTGGAG
Source organism: Borostomias antarcticus (assembly GCF_949987555.1). NCBI lineage: Eukaryota > Metazoa > Chordata > Actinopteri > Stomiiformes > Stomiidae > Borostomias > Borostomias antarcticus. The sequence goes on along the minus strand of NC_140250.1, from coordinate 5,575,256 downwards.
GGGGCCAGTCACTCCATCGGAGCGGTTCGCTGGACACTGCCTGAGGAAGACCTGCAGGCCCACTCCTCTGCCCCCACCACCCCCTTCAAGAGCAGCGCCCCCTCCACACGCTCACAGGTACGCACCTGTCCACACACACACACACACACACACACACACACACACACACACACACACACACACACACACACACACACACGCATGCACACACACACACACACACACACACACACACATGCACAAACAACAAGTTATTAGCTTGATCTGATTAAACCATTACCTTCCTTTAATGTTGTCTGCACACCGCCCCAACCAACCCCAATCAACACCAACCAACGCCAACCAACACCAACCAATGCCAGCCAACTCCCAACACCCAACATTCTAAAGTTGTTGTTAGAATGTTGGAAGTTTAAAATTCAACAGTCACCAACAAACATGGAACACCAGTCCAACGTTGGTGTTGGTTGGGGAAGTGTGCAGACGCCTTAACTAGATGCCAACATTTCATAAAGTTTCACTGCTCTGCACTGTATATGCGAAGGTGAAGGTGTTTGACTTCCTGGTCTCTCTCTCTCTTTCAGCAACACCCTCGTCAGAACAGCCTGAGAGACCTCAGGAGCCTGCAGGAGTGTGTCCGCTTCATCAACCACTGGAAGCAGCAGGTGGCCCAAGTCTGCAAGGTAGGTCCTGAGAAAGAGAGAGAGAGAGAGAGAGAGAGAGAGAGAGCAATACAGTTGGGGCCATGGTGGAGAAAGAGGTGTCTGTCAGGAACAAGGAAGGAGGGATGATGTAATGACCCCTCAGTGAAACACAGACAGCTGCCAGAGTGCAGTCACATTCATTCTGTCATCGAGGCCAAAAATGATTTCATTGGAACAAATTACACACTGACCGATATTCGTTTTCGTAAATAATCCACCTCTGATTGGTGAAATGAGAGTCCAAAGAACCAGGAAATGAATAACTTTCATCAATCAGGGTTTCCTTGAAGTGCTTTCATTTTTGCTTATATCTAGTTAATTTACATGTGTACAACACAGTGTAGGCTACACTATATTAATGTAACATGCTCTGATCAATAATACAGGGTGGTTCAACTCATTTTGGTTGATCATTTATCTGTGTTAAAAGTTTGTAGTTGAAGATAATCCTTTATGACTGGGCCTATGTGTGAAGCCAGTATGCTGACTGTTTAACTGTCTCCATATAAACCAAGCAGATTCGAGGGACTTGCGTAACTGGGGCACAAATTGGCAAAAGCGATTTACGACCGCTCGTGGAGATTGGATAAGCGTTGCTACGGGAGACTGTTATGTAGGCTATTGTAGATGTCACAGTTACATGACTCGATTGGAGCTGATAGGGCGGCTCTTATCGTCATTTATCAAGTCACCCCACTGGGAACACAGACAACCTGAGTGGGCACACTGTTCCTGAGCCTAGTCATGTTCCAGGTCCAGGGAGGGGGGAGGGAGGGAGGGCAGGGTAACTAGGGAGGGGGGAGGGAGGGCGGGGTACAGTACGGGGTTAGAGGGACACAGGTGGGAGCTCAGGGCGGTTCGGGACGGGGCGGGGGTGGTGACTCCACATGTGAACTGAGGGTTAGAAGTGTTCTGTTTGACTCTGTTTAGGTCTGTCTCGCTGATGCGGGTTAATTGCCTGTAACTGTAACTTTAGGCCTTAACTTAACACGAGTCATATTTCTCATGCGGTACATCGCCCGGCTAGCTCGACCAGCAGAGGTTCTTTCTCGCGTGGTCGTAGGTTTTCATTGTAACGTTACACGATGGCATCCCGGATCTTGTTCATATGACAGATGAAGATCCTCGAATGCTTGAAATGTGATGTTACTGAACAGCGATCTCCCTGTCGTCTGAGGTAGGGCTGGGTATGGATTCTAATTTCAAGAATCAATTCGATTCAGAATCGATTATCACGATTCGATTCGATTCAATATCGATTCGGTTAGTGTTACTAAAACCTGTTTTTTTTAGCTGTAACCTTAATTACATGGCTGCCAAGTTATGCAACACATCAACAGGCCTAGGGCTGGGTATCCATACTGATTTCCAAAAATGAATGAATGAATGAATTATTGAATGAATTAATGAACTATTCATTCCTTAATTTATTCATTCATTCATTAAATAAAAGATCGATTTTGGGATTCATGAATCGATTCAGAATCGATTAATCGATTTTTTTTAACCCAGTCCTAGTCGGAGGTCAAAGCGGGCAGCCACGAGGAGACTGAAGTGAGATCATCCTACCACTGGAATGTGATTGGTCCTGTGCGTTCTGTTGTTCCAGGGTGATGGTGATCCAGGCGAGGGCGGCAGCGGAGCGGGCCCCCCCGTCGACCCCCCCACGGACCCCCGCATCGAGCGCAGCCTGGAGGAGAGCAGGAAGCTCATCCTCCGCTGGGCCAGCGAACTCAACAACGTGGACAAGGTGAGCAAGGCCTCCTGGGAGGAGTGTGTCCATAGCTGCTGGTCTGGTCTCACGTTTGGCCCGACAGCCTCCTTCGGTGTGAAAAACACAGACTGAGAAATGCTCAACGAACTTCAACCTCGGTCGACTTTAAATCACGTTAAAAGTAGCCTACATTCAGTCATACCTACAGTACACAGACACAAAACTTAAACAAACCACATCCATGCCAACACTGCTGTCGGGTCAAAAAAGTATATCTTCATTTTGGTGGGTTTTTCTTCAACTGAAAGCTGGGACTACCTTTTACAACCTCTGAACACCTCCTGGCTCTCGGACCAATTAAATGTATTCTAAACAGTTCAACGTATGTGATCTGTTCAAAAACATAGAAATTGGAATGTTCTTGATGAATTCTGAAAATGTGCCATCTTGGAGATACAAGGTCTTGACCCGACAGTAGCGGAAAATCTCTTCTTTTTTTTTTACATAGATTTGTGAATTAAGCTCAGCTGTGTTGAAACCTGGGGTCGTGCTCGTTTGTGTGTGGTCCTCAGCTGTTGAAGGACGGCCCCTGGGCGGGGCAGCGTGGCGAGGAGGAGGAGAAGGGGGAGGTGTACCCCGGTGAGGAGCTGCAGCTGAGGATCATGGAGTGGGCCAAGGAGCTGCAGAGCGCCTCTGAGGTGAGCTGCCGGGGTCGCAGGGTCAAAGTTCAATGGGACAGCATGTCAGAGGTTGGAGTGAAGTTATTCTGCAGATTCAGGCTTGAGCCGGGCCATGTGGAGATGTGATGAGGATGTCTGAAGCTAGTAGGTATCCACTGGTTTCCAGTGGTTCTGAAAAAAGTAGATCATATTTCCTGGAGAACGTTCCGGGCTGACGGCTGGATCATCTGGAGCTGAGAATCACCTGAGAATCACCTTGGTGTGGGTGATTTGTTGTGTCTCTAACCTCTGTGTGTGTGTGTGTGTGTGTGTGTGTGTGTGTGTAGAGCTGTGGAGTGCAGAGTGATGAGCTGGTTAAAGCGCTGCGTCTTCTGGGGCTGAGGAAGAAGAGGCTGGTCAACCTGCTGCCCCTGCTGGAGTTCATCACCTGGTCACTACTGAAGGAGGACAGCAAGGTGAGGAACACACGAACACGAACACGAACGAACACACACACACACACACACACACACACACACACATCACCTGGTCACTACTGAAGGAGGACAGCAAGGTGAGGAACACACACACACACACACACACACATCACCTGGTCACTAGTGAGGAACACACACACACACACACACACACACACACGAACACACACACAACACACACATAAACACACACAACACACATAAACATACACACACAGACACACACACACACACACACGCTCACACACACAGTCCTTGTAAGACCAACACAATAATTAAAAATCACCAGAAACTTTGTAAAGATACAACACTGCTCTGCACCTGGGTGTTGACCTTTGGCCAAACAAATAAACTGCTAATCAAACTCTTCAATTAACCCCCAGCTGGATGATCTGTTTTGAATCCTAAAATGAAACAGATACTCAGAATGCGATACTATAGTTCAAACAGATCGACCTACAGCGTCCTCCCTCGTTACCTCCCAGTGGCAGTGAATGATTAACTGTTGTCTTTTCTAAGCACATCGCCCTATCAGTTAGATAACCCCCTGGTCATATGGGACAGCTGTAAAACAGTTTGTACAGAACACCAGAGACCAAACACTGGCGTGTTCCATGACGTTTATGTAAATGGTAAATGTACTGCATTTATATAGCGCCTTTACTAAAGCGCTTTACAATGAAGGCCTCTCATTCACCCATTCACACACCAATGACGGCAGCTGCCATGCAAGGTGCTAGCCTGCTCATTGGGAGCAATTTGGGGTTCAGTGTCTTGCCCAAGGAGACTTCGACATGTTGTCAGGAGGAGCCGGGATTCCAACCCGGCGACCTTATAGGATCATTGGACGATCCGCTCTACCTCCTGAGCTACAGCGCCCCGTGCTTCGGCGTTGTAGGGCCTAGCGTGACCTCATCTGGGGCTGCGGCCTGGTGCTTATGAGGGGTAGATGAGTGGAGATGGTTTACTCCATTGTGGGTCCATCTGTGTCAATTTGATAACGACTAGTACAAAAGACCAGGAACAGTGCAAGTGAATTGATAAGAACCCGGTTTTCTCACTGTATGTCTGACAACGTTTTCTCCCGTTCAATCATTCAGGATGTGATGCCACAGCTGTGGTTGTCAGCTAAGCAGCGCACCTGGAAAGCAGGAACACCCAGATACATCCCTAAATCAGGTAAGAGCTCTTTGGCGTCTGTGAATATCTATCTTTGGGAACGATAAAGTATTTAACTTCAATTTGCACACAAATGTTTGTACAAAGTGTCAACTGGAAGCTAAGTCTAATAGCTGTGGTTTTGTCTCTGTAGTGTGGAGTTGGATCGTCAGTGCATCAGGTAAGATTACATCCACATTTATTTAAAATACAGCCTTCATCTCAAGGTCAAGGTCATTTATTTGTCCAGGAATAGAGGGTAAAACACTCCGTGAAATGAAAGTGCAAGTGAAAGTTAGTCTCAGAGAAAAATTACAATACAAGACATTAGATTAACAGGATAAAAGGAGATCAAAGGAGAGTAAGGGAGCAGATATAATAAAAGTTCCAGTAAAAACGATACATTATAAACCGTTCTTAAACAAGTATATGTCATTTATATACCACAGATAGATACCAAGATAGGGATCAATATACATCCACATCCAGGAGTGCAGTATACTGTACCAAGTGTTCATACTGTATACAGTATGTGTGTGTGTTCGTGTGTGTTTGTGTGTGTGTGTGTGTGAGTCTTCTGTTAGAAAGAGGAGTGCTTGTTGAGAGCCCATATGGTCTGAGGATAGACAGTTAACAGAGAGTTATCTTATCTTATCTACAATATCAATACACAGTCATAAAATACAATTCAAAAGTGATAAACCAATTCCCAGATAGAAAAGAAGATGCATGAAGAAGAGTCTGGAAAAATCTAATTCTCTATCATATTTTAGATTTTAGATAAGGTTTCCCAACTCTACCCCCTCTCTCTGTACAGCCGACGTGACCTTCGACCCCCTGACCCTCCATCCGTGGCTGCAGCTTTCAGATGACCACCGCAAGGTGCAGGAGGCGCGGTCGGAGTCGGCCCTGCCCTACAGCCCGCAGCGCTTCGACAGCTGGCCGTGCGTTCTAGGCTGGGAGGGCTACGGCTCCGGGCGCCACTACTGGGAGGTCGACATCGCCAACAAGGGCTACTGGCGCGTGGGCCTGACCACGGCCGGCTCCCAGCGCCACGGCCGCTTCCCCATGACGCCCCGGCAGGGCTACTGGACCCTGTGGCGCAGCACGCGCCAGTTCTACGCCTGCACAAAGCCCGAGACGCCTCTGCCCGTTGACCTGGCGCCGCGGCGCCTGGGCGTCTACCTCGACTACGAGGAGGGCCAGATCTCCTTCTTCAACGCCGAGAACAGGTCGCACATCTACACGTTCACCGCCGTCGCCTTCCGGGAGAAGCTGTACCCGCTAGTCGCCCCGCTGGACGGACGCACGCTCATCACCATTATCACGCCAGACAAGGTGCCCGCGTTTTGAAAAGCGACCCAGGATACCGGCTCTCTCGCTAGACACGCCTTGAACCCGTCCTGGAAGGTCACAACCAGAGGGGTGGAAACCATAGAAACCAGCCAGAAAGCTATAATGTCCATGTCGAGGTTATCTGATATTGATGTTTTGCTAAAATGCCATTTTTGGCTCTCCTCTGAAGATAAATGACTACAGTGAGCTTTTCAGATGAAATAAACAATACTGAATGCAAAATGAAGATTTTGGGAAAGTAGTTGTTTGTAAATCTAGCTTTATATATTATTATGAATCTACATCTGTGGTATTAGCTATCCATATCTATGTCTGTAGGCATATATATATATATATATATATATATATATATAGAGAGAGAGAAATCTTCTATCTTCTATATATATATATAGAAAATGCTTGTCGTTTTGTACAATATCTATGCACTTTACTATGCACTTTTCTAGTCTGTATATTAATAAATTGTCATTATGTATGGATATGTTTGTGGATAAAGAATGGCTACTCTATGTGCATTTAATTTTCTCTTCTTAACTTTAGTGTCTTATAAAACTGAGCGTATCATGTTCATACTGAATGCAGGTAAACCCACTAATAGCCTAAAGGTGCCTGCACACCACCCCAACCAACGCCAGCCAACTCCCAACACCCAACGGTCTAAAGTTGGCAGTTGTTAGAAAGTGGGATGTTTAAAATTCAGCTGCAGAATCCATCCAACTGATGCCAACAGTCACCAACAAACATGGCACCCCAGTCCAACATTGGTGTTGGTTGCCGTTGGTTGGGGCAGTGTGCAGACACCTTAACAAATATTATTATTGATCCATTATCAAACCCACTGCAAACCCCAGAATCAATCTTATTGAGCATGTTAAGAAATGAGTATTGTATTGTATATAAATAAACAGCATTTAATACCTCATACGTTTATTCTGTTTCCCCAACACAAAACACTTAGAGATAAAACATCTGCAAATGGCCTTGGCCGCGTACAAAGTTCAGATGACAGAGCATGTGTGATAGTGAGATGGATGTGTAATCTGATTATGTGAGAGTTCACTACAGGAAAGCAGAGTGCCTGCGTGGTAGAATAGATGTGGATGCGTGAGGTCAACCAGAGAGATGACTGTGATCACTCTGCCCTCCTAGTCAGGCGCTGACACACTGTAGCAACACACCAACGGAAGGTGACAATGTACATACAACCAAATAAGGAAGCGAAGATCATTTTGAAACTGGATGTGAAGAGCACATTAACTCGTCTGGTGGGGAATGTTCTGTACCGTCATAGAAAGGTGAAGTCTTATATTTTGCCGTATCTGGCGTCTTCCAGCTGATGTCTCTCAGGCCTCTCTCTCTCACACACCCAGGGTCTCTCTCAGGCCTCTCAAAGTTCTCTCTCAGGTCTCTCTCACACCCAGGGTCTCTTTCACACACACACACACACACACACACACACACACACACACACACACACACGATAGACCACGATGGCTCCTCAGACACTGTGCACTGGTATGAAAAATAAACCAACTTCAATTTGCTCTGGAATCTAAATACACCAGTCCATGGAGTAATTCTCATTTCTATTCATTTCTATGCACATGTCTGATTTTGTCTTAAAAAGAAAGTGTATATTTTCGTTTTATACAATATGCAAATTAACAGTAAATTTGCTAAAATAACTTCTCTCAGATGACATTAATAACATCTAATAAAGTTTTAGAGTAGAAAAAGTTTACATTTTTCTGTGATGGTTTTTTCTTCCAGGACTTTATTCTTGGGGTCCTCAGAGACCCCCGTCGGTTGGCCATTTATGTTATGTTGGTAGGATGAGGGTAAAGCAAATTTGAGATTGTTTAGATTTCTGATTCTTGGTGAGCTCCCTGGTAGCTCAGTGGTTAAGGACGTTGGTAAGTCCTGCCCATGCAGCGTGGGTATGAATCCTTCCTTGTCACTCAAGTCTTCATATCATTATATCTAATGAATAAGACAAATACCCAAGAGACCAGCAGGTAGCATAGCAGACCTGGTGGCCAAGAAGTAAGTAACACTGCCTTCCATGCAGAAGGTTGAGAGTTTGAACACCAGAAATAATGTGTTTTAAAAACTGGCATACTTCTGTAAACTAGCAATTGAAATACGCCCAGAGAAATAGCAAATCTGAAAGAGACATTGTGGCTCAATGTTAAGTAGCCCTGTCTTTGATGCAACAGGTTCAGGGTTTGATCCCTGGAAAGAGTGTGTTTGAAGAACTAGACCACTTCTATAAAGAAGTGGTTGAAATACACCAGGAGAACAAGGTCAGGTGTAAGTAGCTCAGAGTGAAGTAACGCTGCCTTCCATGCAAGTTGTAGGTGGTTTCACACCTGCAACAAAAGTATGTTTTGAGAACTAGAATACTTATGTAAAGTAGTGGTTGAAATATGCCCTGAGAACATTTCACAGTGTGAAGGAGATGTAGTGGCTCAGAGGTAAGTGTACCTGCCTTCCATGCAAGATGTTGATGATTTAATATCCACAATGAATGTCTGTTTTAAGAACTACTTCTGTAAAGGAGCAGTTGAAATGTCCCCGGAGAACAGAACCAAGTGTGAAGGGGACCTGGTGGCCTAGAGGTAAGTTATGCTGCCTTCCTTACACAAGGCACAAGGCTGGTGGATTGATCCATAGAATACTTTTTTTTTAAAAAAATTTTATTGATAAAATAGTTGACTAGTCACCATGATTAATCAATTATTCTTTTCACAAAAAATAATCAGGCTACACCCCCGATTAACAACAATTTTTGGGTGAAAAAAGTATTCCCGATAAATCTGTGATAAATCGAACATATTTTTTTTGTGGGAAAAAATCATTGATTAATTGAAGGTTTATCTAGATTATTTTTTGTGAACTTGTGACTATTTTTCAATAAAAAATACAAATAAAAAACTTTTTTTCAGGGATCAAACCATCAACCTCCTGTATAGAAGGCCGCACTACTTCTAAGCCACCAGGTAACCTTTATGCTTGATCCTGTTCTCCACTCCTTTACAGAGGTAGTTCTTAAAGCAGACATTCATTGTAGGGATCAAACCATCAACTACTTGCTTGAAAGGCAGGTACACTTACCTCTGAGCCACTGCACGCGCTTACATGATCTGGACAAGTGTCATGGACAGTCGTGATAAGAGATATGTGATCATCATTGGCATAAGAGATATCTGATCGTCATGGCGATAAGAGATACATGATTGCCATGGCGATAAGATATATGTGATTGTCATGGGGATAAGGGCCAGGGGACCTGGTTGGATCTTTACGCCGCCATCAGTGAAATAGACACTTTCCAGCTTTTTGTTTACTTTATTTCTATTCTTTCATTTCTCTCTCAATTCAATTCATTGTGCTTTATTGGCATGAATGTCAGGTGGACAATATTGCCAAAGCGTCAAGAAAAATGAAATCCAAATGCATAAGACATGAGAAAACAATTAAGTAAACTAACAGATAAATAAGTCTCTCTCTCTCCCTCCTCCGTCCTCACAACCCTCCTTTATCTTCCCACTTCTTCTTCAGAAAGCGTTAAATACATGATGACTATGAAGTAGTTCCTCTCCACCCACGGTGCATTCATGCTACTGGATCAAGGGCGGCGCCTAGTGGCGGTTTGGCAGTATTGACCATCCATGTGTTTGTCTCTGCCTGGTCTCTGCATACTGTCGGCTACTGTGAGTCACGTAGACTTCCACTAACCTCCACACACAGCAGTCCTTAAACATCTGATGCTGCTATTGGTGACTTGTTGTAAAACCGCTGTAGGAACTTGTAGAAACTTGTAGGAAGCTGTAAAATTAGGAAATGGAATGATCATATGCAAAACACCACAAGTCAGATTAACAGAGGATTTTATTATGAGTCACGGGCTAGCCTTCACAGTACACACACATCCCACTCCCAGACACAGTTCACATTCTGTTTTTAACCAACAGAGAGAAAGAAACTAGAAAATGACATGATAAAGATGTTGCATACTTTGTATTGTATATTGTATAGTCTGTACTATCAAAACTTTCTTTTCAACAAAAATTTCTTTTCCTAGAACCAAACTGCACATGCTGTAAATTTCTACTGAGGATGATGCTTAAATTTTGTGTGTGTGTGTATATGCATGTGCGTGTATATGTGCATGTGCATGTGTGTGTGTGTATGTGTGTGTGTGTGTGTGTGAGTAGATATGTGTGTGTATGTGCGTGTGTATACATATGGATATGTGTGTGTGTGTGTGTGTGTGTGTCTTTGATACAGAATAATACCATTCAAAATCATTCCTTTCTCCAGTCCAACTTCCAAAACACATGGTTGCTAAAGGTGTTGTTAAAATGGTCCTGTAACTGCAAGACAAAAAAAAACAACACAAAAAACAAGCACATGAACACCATTAAAGGAGGACATTCTGAGGAAATACACAGAAGGAAACTCGGTGAGCTTGCGTGTGATTGGTTGTTGACCTCACCTTCTGGAGAACCTGACCCTGCGTGGCGGGGTCCTCACACTCCAGGGGCGTCCTGGAGGAGCACTCCATCACCACCGTCAGAACCACCTCCCTGGGGTCTGGGGGGGGGCATAAAATGATTCATGAGCAATTCATTATAGAAGGCCAAGACAGACAGACACACACACACACACACACACACACACACACACACACACAATCTCTCTCTCTAACACACACACACGCGCGCGCACACACACACAATCAATCTCTCTCTCTCTCTCTCTCACACTCACTCTCACACACACACGCATACACGCAAACACACACGCACACACTCAGGGGCGAATTCACTAAAGGATTGCGCAGCTTTTCCTGACGCAAAGCCTGTGCAAATAAGTCAAAAATTATGTTTGCTATTCACAAAGCCCTCGCAAAGGGTGAAATACGGTGTTAACTGCGTTGCGTTCGTCATTGCGTTTCTCTGCGCCGGTGTTATTAGCTCATATTTAAATTAGGTAATATGGGCGGAGAATGTTCCCCTTTCTATGCAAATGAACATTATTGCAAAACCCGCCCAATTCACAAAGATCGGCGCAAATTGCCTCACGCAGTTAAAGTGAAATTAATTGCGTTTTCAGAGACGTGGTGGTATTTAAGCGCAAGGGGTGTGTCGCGGCCAGCCTTTCCGCTGATCATGGCAGCAGTGATTGTTGCGAGGCGAATTCGGCATCGCAATGCCAGGCATGTTGTTCGTGAGAGAATATTTAGAAGAAGGTCACTTTTTGATTTAACACTAGAACCACCGTGGTAGCTGTTTGGACACCAGAGCGCGCAGCTCTTCAGCCAACTGGAGGATGCGTCTGGGGAGGCTCAGTTGACTATGCGTCTCTCCACCCGTCCCCAGCGAGTCCAAGCTCCCCCAATGAATAATACTTATTTATAATAGCCTACATAGCATGAAACTGTGCGTATAATAGTCTATACGCGAAACTGCGCATTCCCTATAGCTGTTCATTGAACGGCTGGGGCCGATATAGGTATAAATAAATAAAAACATAGCCTACACAATATTTTTTTTATTTGAATGGTCTTGAAAATATTTTGCTTTGTATCATAGGTGACGGCAGGTATCATCTTCAGCCATGGATGATGACTCCCGTGCGTAATCCTTTCAACGTTGGAGAGGCGGCGTAGGCCTACAACTGGGCTCACATCAGGACGCGCGGTGTGATTGAGTGCACATTTGGAATCCTGAAAAGCCGTTTAGATGCCTAGATCGTACCGGTGGGGCAATGTTATACACTCCCCCAAAAGTATGCCAGATCATCGTGCTGCAACTTGCATAACATAAAATGACAATTTTTCCTTTGTTCGTCTTTTAAAATTATTCCACCTCCGTTTGCAGTCTTCCGCGTTTACACACACAAATGGCACTGACTGATTGGGAAATTAAACCCCAAATATGATTTTTTGCTGCAGTCGTGATATTTTTTGCGGAAAGCTGTGAGACATGTTTTTGAACCTCGTCCGTGAGGCTGTCTGAGAATCGTATCTTTCTTTTTCTGTCTGCCATCGTCCAATGATATGCTTTCGAGTTGTATGCGCTGTATGCGCAGTATTTATAGTCATTTCCTATATCAGCAGCAAATTGCACTCAGCCGCAAACACCGAATGGGCGTGTTTGCGCTGGGATATTATTAGCGCAATGTCTTTAGTGAATAGGTTTTTAAAACGGAGCACATAGCTGGCGCAACTGACGCGCAATGTAATGGTGCAATTAGCGGGCGCAATTTGCTTTAGTGAATTCGCCCCTCAGTGTATATATGTTCTATCCATAGTCTACCAACTCTGGCATGGAAAACCTCCTGGTCGGGTCACATGATTAGGCGTTCTCCTGAATTCGAATCGACCTGCTGTCGTTCTCTGTTGAATAAACGCGAATGGTCCTGATTCCGCTGAATCATTTACCCGTCTGCTGGAGCGTGCTCACGCTCTCGCTCTGCAGGTCCCCGGCGACCGTCCGCACCTCGAACTCGTACAGCGTCCCGGGCCGCAGGCCGCCAAACGTGTATGCGGTCTGGTCGCGCACCGTCACGCTGGTCATGCCGTCCTTCCAGAAGCTGCTGTGGCTGGAGACGTTGTAGGTCAATCGGACGCCCTCGGTGGCCTTCGGTGGCTCCCACGCCACCGTCACGTAAGTCTGGTTGTGGGAGACGACTGTGATGTCCTCCGCAGGGACCGGCACTACAGCAGGGAGAGGGGGAAGAGAGGAGAAGGAGAGAGAGAGAGAGGTAGAAGGAGGGAGAGACAGAGAAAAGAGAGAGAGAGAGGGAAGGAGAGAGAGATGGAGAAGAAGGAGATTATAAATCAATCGTAAAACATCTCAACATTGATCCAGCAGTGCCCTGAGGGAGTAGAAACCAGATCGCCCCCCCCTGGGTGCAGACGGTACTGCAGCCACTCACAGGTGTAAATGCTTTTAGACGTCGGGCTGCTTTCCAGACTGGACACCAGCGTCCGGACGGAGACGTTGTACTGGGCGGCTGCCTTTAGGTTGCTGAAGTTCTGGGAGCAGGTGTGGACTTCCCGCTGGATGGTGACGTGCTCCGCCGTCACGTTGACGACGAACGACTCGTAGCCCCCCTGAGGAGGGGTCCAGCGGACGATGACGCTGCTTGCAGTCGAGTTCAGCTTAAGCCCTGTTACTGCTCCTGGGACTGGAGACAGAGGAGAGAGAGAAGGAGGGAGAGATAGGGAGAGAGAGAGAAAAAGAGAGAGAAGGAGGGAGAGATAGAGGAAGGGAGAGAGAGAGAGGGAGGGAGAGAGAGAGGGATGGAGAGGGAGAGAGAAGGAGAGAGAGAGGGAGGGAGGGAGGGAGAGAGAGAGGGAGGGAAGGAGAGAGAGAGGGAGGGAGAGGGAGGAAGAGAAAGGGGGAGAGAAGGAGAGAGGGAGAGAGAGAGAGAGAATGACACAGAGAAGAGGGAGAGAGAGACAGAGAGAGAGACAGAGACAGAGAGAGAGAGATACAGTATAAGCAGAACAGGTTTGAGATATGAGATAACATGATAAACCGAGAAAAAAGAGGTTGAGCGATTCAGAATCATCTAATCCATCCCTCCCTCCCTCCTCCTCTCCCTCCCCCCTGGCCGTGCTCACTAGTGAGGTTGGTGATGGTGACGGGCTCTCCCTCCTCAGAGGCGTCGGGCACCAGGGTGACGACGGCCAGGGTCAGCATGGTACCCGCGGGCACGGGCGCCACCGTCGTACGGGTGTCATTCACGTTGTAGACGAACTCTGAGCTGTGGAGACACGTCAATCATGGCTGAATTTAAATTACTTTTTTTTTTGTAAAGTGACGTCACTGACATTGAAAGTACTACAAAGGTCATTTTGAATGTTTTGAATTGACATGGTATTCTGCTTACAGGTTTGTTTTGATGTTGGAAATGTTCTTCCAGGACACTGCAACCTGGTAACCGGAGGTGTTTCCCGGGGGTGGAAGCCAGTCCAGATCCACAGAGCTGTCTTTGACGTTGGAGACTCTCAGCTCAGACACTTTCCCCGGCTCTGACATAGACAGAGGACAGGTGTGGAACCAGGTTATTCAGTGTTCGTGTGGGAATCCAGATTGGGATCAGTTGTAAATCTTTTAGCATCTGGAAAGACGCTATTGTGTTGCCTCTGGGTATGAAATGCACTATACAAATAAAGCTTTGATTGATTGATTGATATATAGTAAATTCAATGTATTATTATAATTCTAGTTATTATTTGTAAACTATCGTTATCCAGTTTCACATTTACATACTAAATCCAAAGAAACAAAATGGAAGTCTATTTTTATAAGAGGCTAATGATTTTATTAAAAAATTTGTATTACAACAAACTGCTGAACTCACTGGTATAACGTGTGATGTTCACCGCGTCTCCCTCCACACTCTTGTCCATCACTCCGGCGCTGACCTCAAACATGTACAGCCCTCCAGGCATCAGACCGTTGACCACAACGCGCTCCGTACACGTGGCTATGTAGTCGGGCGCCGCGCCCTCCTCCTCCTCGCCGCTCCCCGGGCACGGGGGCAGGTCCTGGCCGAGGTGACCCCTCACCCTGATGTAGTAGAAGTCATGCTTTCCCATCGGCGGTTTCCAGGACAGGGAGATGGACGTCTCGTTCACCATGGTGACAGAGAGGTTATAAGGCACGTCCGGCTCTGAAACACAACAGAGACTCATCATCATCATCATCACTATCATCATCACCCTCACCATCATCATCATCATCACCATCATCCTCATCACCACCATCATCATCCTAATCATCACATCACCACCATCATCACCACCACCATCATCATCATCACCACCATCCCCACCATCCTCATCATCACCACCATCCTCATCATCACCACCATCATCATCATCACCACCACCATCACCACCACCATCATCCTCATCAGCACCATCATCATAACCATCATCATTCTCAGCTTTCATGTTAGTTGCAACACGATTGCAGCCATCGACAGAATTGTAATGCCATCTACATGATTGTAATAACCATTTACATGGCCTATATTGTGCATGGTATCCAACTGAATTCCAACACCATTGAAAATAATGTAGACATGCCAGCAATAGTACAAATAACAGCATAGATATTAGTAGGACTATTCATTTAATTCTATTTCACTTTTATTTCACTTTCATAATATTTGTAACTGTGCTGTTTAGTGTTGCTTCTGTAATGTTGCATGCAGTGGCAACTGGCCTGTTTAGCCCTTCAGTGTCCTGTGCCTAGCCGTTTTTTTTTTTTTGGGGGGGGGGGGGGATTATAATTTGATGTAGTTTCTGTTGTACCTTTGAATTTATGATTTAAAAAAAAAAGAAGCAATAAATATATTTTTCATAAAAAAACAAGTAGGACTACCGTTAGCAGTGCTACCGTTCGCTATATTCACACAGCACTCACTGGTGTAGAAGGAGACGTTCTGTGGATTGAGTTCTCTCATACACTTGATGGTGAACACCTGGACTGCGTAGAAGGCGCCGGCCGTCAGGTTGGAGAGGTTGAAGCTCAGCTCCGTGTGTTCCAGGGTCTGGTTTGGCACACCTCCGACCTCCAACCTGTACTGGTAGCTTCTGAGGTCACCAGGCCCGGCCGACCAGCTCACAGTGGCGCTGTGGAGGGCCACGCCGGTCACCCGGGCGTCGCCGTAGAAACGGTCTGTGCACAGACGGGGTGTGTTAGGATGAGGGTTCGGGATGAGAGTTAGGATGAGGGTTTGGGTGTGTTAGGATGAAGGTTTGGCTATGGGAGTTAGGATGAGTGTTAGGGTGTGTAAGAATTGGGAAAGGAGAGAGAGAGAGAGAGAGAGAGAGAGAGAGAGAAGACATTTGAATGCGGATGTCAGCCACTAGAAACATAAGAGGATCATTTTACTGTAAAACGAAGCTCACCTTCGTAGCAAATATAGGGCAGGAGCTTCGAGCATTTCTTTTCAAACCAAGGCCCAACGCTCAGCATGGAGACGCAGGGGTCTTCCAGATAACCCCCCTCCTCCTCCTCTCCGCCTTCAGGACTAGTAGCATTGGTCCCGCTGCTGTTGGCTGTTGTCATCGTTGGTGTCATCGGTGACATTGTAGTAACATCTAAGGAGCCTCTTGTGTTGTTAGCGGTGCAACAGTCACAGTTGGGGCAGGAGTTCTTGGGCGGCGCCAGAACCGGCCGGCCCAGGTACCAGTTCTGGAAGCACAGCGGCTCACCGTCCGACCAGCGGGACCAGGGCACCGGGCCGCTCAGGTTCATGCGGAGCCCCACCCACCAGTAGCCGGAGGTGAGATTCTGGGTCAGCTGGTAGGCGTTCTCAGGGGTCAGGCTCACTAGCTCCTTGTAGCAGACCTAATACAATATAAGGATAGAAACTGGAGCCTGGAAAAATCTGCACTAGTCCCTAGACTTCCAAACCACAACTAATTACCCCATGGCTTCATTTTGTGACCCCCTCTACCCTTCCCCCTTGTATGGCATAGCAACAGACATCAACAAACATGTCAGTGCCAATAAAGTTGATTTGATTCTACCTGGCAGTGGTTCCTGGCCTGCTCCCAGGTGGATGCGTTTAGATGGGGGTAGTACTGACGTTCAGCTACACAACACACTAACGACATAGCTGAGAGAGAGAGAGAGAGAGAGGTTGAAACTATTGAGAACATTATATGGCAGTGAAGTTTTGGGTCCCGTAACACACTAGGGGTTTGAGAAGTTCCCATACAGAAAGGTGTGATTAGAAGTGTTAGATAAAGCTGCATATACAGTATGTAGTTTGTATACCAAACTGAGTTATCTTATCTAGTAGATCACAATTCATGACCAATCACATTCAGTTGATTTTGTCTCACGCTTGATTTGTGGCGTTATCAACGTTCAGACCAAAACGACTCTGGACGCAATTGGATAGATGTACAACGAACGAAGAGCAACGAAACGTGAGTTAGTCACCATATCATCGTATCAACTGGTTAGTTGTATCAAACCCGCCCCATATTAGATAAACGGTTGTGATTGGCCCGACCAGTATCTGCCTGGTGGAACTCGGGAGTGTGGCCAGACTGAACTGCGTAGAGAAACAGAATGTGAGCTCAAGTGATGAGGATGGCGAAGCCAGGCTAAATATACTGTACACCACACTGCGCTAACAGAATGCTGATGTCATATCTACAGGACCACACTGAGGGCTCGGAGCTGGCCATCATGTTACTGCATGTTTTGCATATAGGTTTGCATGAAGGGAAGTTTAGAAAGCAACGCATTCTATTCACATAAGAATGAGGATGAAATACTCCGAAATCCAGAAACAGGTGTCAGGCAAGGCCAGAAACAAATGTAGCCTACATTCCAGTTTAATGTGGAAAAAAGTAGAAATTAAACTCAGAAATCTATTTTTGCTCAGAATATTACCCCGTCCCCTCCTGCAGGAAAACAAAGATAATACAATATGGTGTCGTATCTCTTTAGCCAGAGGTCCTTAAAGTTTTCTTTTCAATTGTGTTGTTTTTGTAATTCTGATGCATGTACAATATTGGTTTTGCTTGTTTGTTGTCTCAAAATTCAGCAATGCTGTTTTAATGATGTATTTGAATGTACTCAATTCATTGTGGAGGGCCATATTAATACTGTTCAGTCATACTCAAACTTTTTACTCACCCCAAAATACCAGGGGCAGTATGGAGTCCATCCTGTAACTGGATCCTAGTTCCGTCTCTGGCTGGTGCCAGTGGGTCGGGGTTCCGTCTCGTCTCACCTTGGAACACAACTATGAGCCGCTCACACCTGCTGTCTTTCTTCTAAACGGTGAAGAAGGTGAATCTAGCAGAACACTCTCCCTCCATGATCAGTAAAGGCGTCCGTCACTCCCTTTCTCTCTGGAGGATCCAGCTGGGTTTCATGACCATGTTCCTTTATGAGGCTATTTGCCTGACGGAGGTGAACATACAAACTAGAGGAAAACCTGGCCAGGATGTTGGACATAGCTCTGCTTTGCATTTATTCCACATCGACATGCAAAGCAGTTGTTGTTGATAGTGAGTGCTGGGCTGTCACTTACAGCTACACGGTGTCAAACAGAACCAGAGACCACATCTACCTGAAAAACTGCTTAGTCCGCTTCTTCACTAGACTGATTTACGTACCATTTGAATACATTTAACCATTTATTTTTTTCCCCAAAATTAATTTTCTTCATGTTTCCAAAAAAACATGACATCAACCGTGGCCGTCAATATGGTGGTACAGTATAAGAAAAATAGCCTCAAATTATCAAACCCTCCTTAGCAGTTTGAGATTCAAAGGCAAAGAATTGAATGTCTTACAAAAATTAAATTTTATTTATATTCCCTGAATGTGATTGCCTTCTCAATTGAACAATACATTGAATCAGCACCAGGTTACATCCAGCAAAACAATCAAGAAAGCTTACATGAAAAATAACCATAAAAAGAACAGGAATTAGTAGAAAAAACGCTTTAAAAAACAGAAACAAATTAACATTCAGACCAAAAATGTTGGAAAGATACTGTATATAAACATGCCTCAAAAGAATACCTGATAGAAAGCAGGTCAGGTCAACAATGTGATGGCAGTGGCTACGTCAGCATAGTTTAGACACTTATCTAGAGCAACTAAAGCGTTTGATACACTTGCTGTTTAACAACACGTAGACAAGCACCAAGGAATGCAAAATACGGGGGAGGGGGGGGGTGCTGATGGATAATGCAGGCCAGGCCAGGTAGCACTCCTCCCACTCTGGTCCCCACCCAAAGAAAAAACAAAAAACAAACAGTTTTTTTCCCCCTAGCCGGTTCGGCCTGGAGTAGGTCGGCCGTTCGGGAGTCGTCCCGAATCTCCCGATGGCCACCCCGCTCCTGCCAATGACCTGTTAACGTATTGGGAGGTCAGGTCTAGGTACCTGACTTTTGATTGGTCCAAATCAGAAAACTGTAGAACCTAAAGATCTTAGGTGTGAAAGTGCTAAGGGGCCAATCTTCCGACCAGGGAGGACGCCCTGTGGGAATGGGAGGAGGATGTCGTGGAATGGGAGGAGGATGTCGTGGGTGTAGCTGTGGGAATGGGAGGAGGATGTCGTGGGTGTGGCTGTGGAAATGGGAGGAGGATGTCGTGGGTGTAGCTGTGGGAATGGGAGGAGGATGTCGTGGGTGTAGCTGTGGGAATGGGAGTAGGATGTCGTGGGTGTAGCTGTGGGAATGGGAGGAGGATGTCGTGGGTGTAGCTGTGGGAATGGGAGGAGGATGTCGTGGGTGTAGCTGTGGGAATGGGAGGAGGATGTTGTGGGTGTGGCTGTGTGGGGATGGAAGGAGGATGTCGTGGGTGTAGCTGTGTTGGGGATGGGAGGAGGATGTCGTGGGTGTGGCTGTGTGGGGATGGGAGGAGGATGTCGTGGGTGGGAGCTGTGGGAATGGGAGGAGGATGTCGTGGGTGTAGCTGTGGGAATGGGAGGAGGATGTTGTGGGTGTGGCTGTGGGAATGGGAGGAGGATGTCGTGGGTGTAGCTGTGGGAATGGGAGGAGGATGTTGTGGGTGTGGCTGTGTGAGGATGGGAGGAGGATGTCGTGGGTGTAGCTGTGTTGGGGATGGGAGTAGAACGTATCTCTCGGTGGGGAGCAGGACAGCAGAGGGCCGCTCCCCTAGCTAGTCGGTGTCGCTCTTGAGCTTCAGGAGGAGACGCTTGCTGCTATTCGCAGTCGGCGCTTCCTGCTTGACCGTCTTGGGGAGGCTGTTGGGGTCAAGAGGGAGGTCGAAGGGTGAGAGAACAGATTTCAAGGTGCATCGTTATCGAGCACTGAATCGGAGGAAGACAACGGCAGATAAGGAGATAACGTGAGACAATAAAGATAACAGGGAATTATAAACGCTACTCAAATCGTCCAGTCACAGCAGCAGCAGTCTGTGGTCACTCTACAGTTACATCAGCAGTCTGTAGTCATCCTACAGTTACATCAGCAGTCTGTAGTCGCTGTGGTCACTCTACAGTTACATCAGCAGTCTGTGGTTGCTGCAGTCGCTCTCCCACCTTTTCTGCTTGAGTTTGTCCACCTCGGTCGGCGGCAGGCGGTCCATCAGCTCCAGACCATCGTTGATCTTCTTCAGCCACTCGTAACGCTCTCTTCCATAGACCTGAGACACAACAGAACACTAGTCAGACTCTCTTCCACAGACCTGAGAGACAGAGCCCTCACCACATGCAGGTTTTGGAGATGAGCCTCATCATTGGGTTTACTACTGCCCAATCAGTGGCGACGGGAGATTCTCCCGGCCAATCAGATTCAATCCAGCCTCCGCTTCTGCTATCTGCGTGTTACTGATTTCGAAACTCCCCTTCGCTATGTGAAAAAACTACGACCTAGCAACTTCTCTGCCCAAGACGATTGTGATTGGTTTAAAAGAAATACAGCTGTGGGCACTAGTTGACGCGGTGTCGTGATGTCAAATTCAGTTCGAATAATCATCCGCTTATAGTGATCAATTTGACCCGGATAGACGTGATCACTCTAAGAGCTTTCCACTGTACAGCGTTCCCCTGGTACCCAATGGTAACGAGTGCAGCCGGACCTTTCTCCAGCGCTGGCACAGTGCAAACCAAGGGTGGAGACGATAGTCTGGCTACTGGCTATGCTGGCTCAGTGTAAACAGTGTGTGGAGATAGTAGGTCTGGCTAAGCTAAACTAATAGAACACACACAGATCCTTTCCCACAGCAGGTTCCTGTGTGTGTCTGTGTCTGTGCATGTGTGTGTGTGTGTGTGAGTGTGTGTGTGTGTGTGTGTGTGTGTGTGAGTGTGAGTGTGTGTGTGTGTGTGTGTGAGTGTGTGTGTGTGTGTGTGTGCGTGTCTGTGTGTGTGTGCGTGTGTGTGTGCGTGTGTGTGTATTCAGCTCACGCGCAGATCGTAGACCTCCTCGTCCTCGGAGGCGGAGTTGCCGCTCTTGGTCTTCTTGGCCGCTGCAGCAGGCGCCGGCTGGCTCTCTGAGGACAGGGGAGACGAGGGGTCAATATAGGGGACAGGGGAGACGAGGGGTCAATATAGGGGACAGGGGAGACGAGGGGTCAATATAGGGGACAGGGGAGACGAGGGGTCAATATAGGGGACAGGGGAGACGAGGGGTCAATATAGGGGACAGGGGAGACGAGGGGTCAATATAGGGGACAGGGGAGACGAGGGGTCAATATAGGGGACGGGGAGACGAGGGGTCAACATAGGGGACAGGGGAGACGAGGGGTCAATATAGGGGACAGGGGAGACGAGGGGTCAACATTAGGGGACAGGGCGCCGTCCAGAGAGGTGCTGGGAGCGCGGCCCTACTCCTGCTCAGCCTTACTTCTCTTGGTGCCGGGGGTTTTGGTCCCGTTCGGGGCCTTGTTGGCGTTCCCCTCCTCCGTCTTGCGGTCGCGTCCGGGGCAGGCGCACACACGCACCTCGAAACAACGACGGCCCAGAACCTGACCACTGGCGGGAGAGGGGTGGGGGGGAAACCACAATGTCGTCAAACACAAGGTTTATGTTAATGGAAGATATGACTGCAAAGATAGGGAGATTCTCAGATGTACACACACACACGCACACAGGACTCACTCTGCCGTCTCCAGGGTCAGGATGGTGAGGATGGGACGGCGGTTCATCCCGCCCATGCAGCTGCTGTTGCACATGTAGTTGAGCAGGACGGTGGTCACATCGGAGCCCAGCTACACACACACAGACACAGCTTTTAAAATCCATTTCACTAATAACATGTGCTGCTCAACATGAGCAGCCCTGAGCAGGTGGAAACGTGCAGGCACTCTTCTCTTCCACAGGCTGGCTTTCGGGCACTTCCTGTTTCTGCTCTGAGCACCAACAGCGTAGAGAGGACCCATCGCTCCTGGGAACAGGGCTCACGCTCGCGGTTAAGCGCAGGGCCTAGAGCAGGGGTGTCAAACTCTGGCCCGCGGGCCAAATTTGGCCCGCAGTGTAATTATATTTGGCCCGCGAGGCAATACCAAATGACTACTAGAGCTGGCCCGCCAGTATTATACAGCGCATTCACCGCTAATACTACAAATCCCATAAGGCTCTGCTGTTGTTTTGGCGCGTCAATCAAGACAGGACCCAGAAACGCCCTCTCTTCTGTGACAGTAGTCATAGCAATCTCATACTACAACTGTAACCGTGTTACCCCTTCTTAAAAATGGTGAAAAGAAAGGCAGAAAACAGAAGCTTTACGTTATGTAACGTCTCACTGTGATAGACACCTGTGTTGACCTAGCCGGCCGCTGTGTTTGCTGTTCCTGTTCATTCAATCCTGTCTGCCGTCTTGCCGGCCTGTCTGCCTGCCTGGCTGTCTGTCTGCATGCCGGGTGTCTGTCTGTCTGCCTGGCTGTAGGACAGTCAGGGTTTTACAAGCTTCTCTACTGAGCAGATGGAGAACCAACACTTGTGTCTGAGGGTGTATTCACATATGTTAGTGCACACCACTGATGCGCACCAAAAGCGAAGGTGATAAGTGCATATTCAATGTTAAAGCAAAACTTGTCTGGGTCCATATTAAAATTTTCATTTGTTCAATGTTGGCCCGCGACTTTGTTCAAGTTTTAAATTTTGGCCCACTGTGTATTTGAGTTTGACACCCCTGGCCTAGGGCCTTCACCACTACTGCATTAGTAGTCATCAACTACTCCCGAAAAATAGTCGACTAGTCAATTAATCGCGGGAAAATATTTGACTAGTCGATTAATCGCGGGTAAATAGTCGAGTAGTCTGCGAAAGCCCTGGCAGGGGGCTCGTACCTGCGGGGGCTCGTAGGGCACGGTGACGCTCTGTCTGCGGGTGTACTCGTCCTCCTGGTACTGGGCCCGCTGGCAGCCCTCCACCCGGATCAGGTGGCTGCGGTGGGACACGCCTGAGGGGGGAGGAGTCAGACAAGCACACGCCCTCTGGTCATCACACACACACATGTAGAAACTACTTAAACATGGCCTGCCCCTTTCTCTCTCTCCCCCTCCCACCCACTTCTTCAGCCTCCCCCTCTCTCTCATGTGGTAGACACACACACACACACACACACACACACACACACACACACACACACACACACACACACACACACACACACACACACACGGGATGTCACAGGTTCTTGGTATACTGTACGGTATGCCGGTCACGGTTCATTACACACTAGTGAATTGCAGAATTTTCGGTTACTACTTTCCATGCATTGTGTACAGCCGATTTGGATAAAGCCAACGTACTCCCCACAAGTAAATAATCACACGGGAGTTCCTGCCTCGCATGCAAAAACACTGGTCGCATATGTGGCAACAACCATGGTCAGCATCGGCTCTAGTGAAATTTAACCAAACCGCTCAGTGTTTCATTCACTCCACTTGAAACCGTGACCTAAAAACCAAGGTACGTCCTGAACAGTGGGCTAACTGTACTGTGCATCCCGCACGCACGCACGCACGCACGCACGCACACACACCTTCGTTGTTGTCGGCCAGGTTCTGGTGGTGGGGGCAGCGCAGCACCACCTCGGAGACGTGCTCGGCCTTCTTGTAGACGGCGGTGGCTCTGATGACTGCGCCCGGGGGCGGGTCCTTGGTCACCATCATCTCCACGGGACACGTCTTGGCCAGTTGGCAGTACAACTTGTTCAGCTGCGGGGAATACTGGGGGAGGGGAGGGGGGGGGGGAGGCACAGAGAGAAACGTCTGGTCAGGATACCATCCAGCAACCATCCACCTCGGAGCACAATATGGAACCAGCAGATCTGTAATATAGTGTGGAGATAATAGTCCATTGAGGGCTTTCAAAACAAATAGTACCATTTTAAAATCCAATTCTATATTTCACCGGTAACCAGAGCAAGCGAGCCAGGATCAGAGTTGTGTTTCCCTTTCTTAGTTCCAGTTAGAGGTTTAGCAGCTGCATTTTTAACCAGCTGTACTGGAGACAGAGGTTAACCCTGTATTAGGGGAGTTAGACAAAGTGGTGTGGGTGGGTCAACCCTGTATACAGGGAGTTAGTTAAGTCCAGCTGAGAGCTCATAAAAACATGGATAACTGTTCAGGTCCACATGAGATTAAAACGGCTAAAAAAGTAACTATTGTTAATAAACGCATACACAAGAAACAACATTTACAACATCTACATATCCAAGAGACTTCCCATACCTCCAATCTGATATAGATGTGGTGCATTTTAACCCTTTCCTTGCTGGAAGTTCAGAAGGTCTGTGAGTAAGTGTGTTGGGACATGCCCCGTCATGTCAGAGCCACGCTACTCGTCCAGTCACTGAGCAGCAGGTCGCATTAGTCTAGGGACACCCTAACCTCAGCCCAGATAAGCCTATCACAGCGGCCTGACCAGTCAGTCACCGTGGAAACCTACTTGCTATTGGCTGTTTTGATCCAACTGCCATCATCAAACCCTGAAATTCTAGCGAATCGTCACAATGAAGTGGATTCCACATGAATGCAGCTTTTGGGGGGGCCTAATGAATGGAATATGTCATCTGTGAGGTAAGAACTATATTTCAATGGAATTTAATCAGAAAAACGTAAAATAAAATAAATCAAACTAATTTCACACCAAGTTAACAAATACTCAATTGAATGTCCAGTCTGAGTGAATAGAACTAGTACCTTCAATTCCTCAATTTAACTTTAATCATCAAATATGTGATTAAACTAGACACTAAGACACAAAAATGAGTGCTTCTCTACAACAGTTACAGAATGGAGGCTGCTTATTTGAGTATGTGAACGTCCGTGTTTAACGTCACCGCTTCTAAAGTGTTGAGCCTGTTCCTGAACAAAGGCGCAGTGCAAAAACAAAGCACTGTTGTCCAACTTCAGGAACAACGTTGGTCGAGGAAACGAACAAAGTTGTCTTATTAGCCTACTGGATGAGTCATCATTTTGAGAAAAGTCAATTCATTATGTTCATTTTGAGTTGGATTTGAGCAAATGTACAATTTGCAGACATTTCCAGAAAGAACACGGTCCTCAAGGCAAAACTGTGGAGGACAAAACTCAAATAAAATCAACTCCAGCCCTCAACAGAACAACAGGTTGCATTTTGGGGTGAAATATCACATTATAGAGGGATAATTATATTCAGGGTTCTTACACCTTTTCCTAAGTGAAATTCAAGCACTTTTACAGCATTTTCCAGATGCAGTTTCAAGTTTTTCCAGCACCTAACACTGGAATAATAATAATAAAATATTTACTCAAAATGATAATTTCACTTCTTCATCACATTAAATCAGATGATATAGTGCTATAAACAAAAGACTTAGCATCCTATATAGCCTGGCTGAGCCATCTAAAGCAATCACTTCAAACAACCCCCAGACAAAACTTCAATTTCAATAACGACTTTACTGAAAATGGGCATCGGGCAAAATAAGAGAACGGTAGTAAACGGAAGTCAATTAGCTCCTTGAGCCTTAAAATGTATACAAAATCAAACACTTTGTATTGTGCAGTTGCATATAACAAGAATTAACATGCCATAATTGACATGCAATATTAGTACTAATGTATCACCTCCCTCCCGAAAAATGACCATCATTAGCCTGTGAATTCTCCAGGTCTGACGTTGTGGTGATGCATAGCCTAACCTAGCATTGCCAGGTCATCCATTCCTTTTAATGTATTTCAAAACACTAAAACTACACCAGTGACTAAGACAGCTGATATTTGTCTGCATCAAGCTAGCGGTCATTAAAACGGCAACCTCCCAGCATGTTGTAGGCCTAGTCTGTCTGTCCAAATCGCCGTCATCAGGCGCCACATAAAAAAACATTACGGATCAAGTCAAGCCAAGTCAAATCACGTACGATGCTCGGGAGGACTCGTCTTTACTTTGTGTGAAAGCAATTAGGATGAAAAAAGTCTATGACTTATTCTAAAACACAAATTCTGTCAGATGGCAATTTATTAGTTAGTTATTACAGTTTCAAGGAGTTTCCAGTACTTTATACAAAATTGATGTACTTTCAAACCTAAAAAAAACGCCACATTGAAAGGATTTTCAAGGATTTCCAGCACCTGTGGGCACCCTGTATATTCTGGTATATGGATGTTGAGACCCATGGTATGTACACAGATTAGATGCCTACGCGTGCATGCACGGACCCATATCATATCCAGAGAACTCACGGTGGAGGTGACAGACAGTACTCACAGTGGAGGTGACGGACAGTACTCACGGTGGAGGTGACGGACAGTACTCACGGTGGAGGTGACGGTCAGTACTCACAGTGGAAGTGACAGACAGTACTCACAGTGGAAGTGACAGACAGTACTCACGGTGGAGGTGACAGACAGTACTCACAGTGGAGGTGACAGACAGTACTCACAGTGGAGGTGACAGACAGTACTCACGGTGGAGGTGACGGACAGTACTCACAGTGGAGGTGACGGACAGTACTCACGGTGGAGGTGACGGTCAGTACTCACAGTGGAGGTGACGGAGGTGACAGACAGTACTCACAGTGGAGGTGACAGACAGTACTCACGGTGGAGGTGACAGACAGTACTCACAGTGGAGGTGACGGACAGTACTCACGGTGGAGGTGACGGTCAGTACTCACGGTGGAGGTGACGGTCAGTACTCACAGTGGAGGTGACAGACAGTACTCACAGTGGAGGTGACAGACAGTACTCACGGTGGAGGTGACGGTCAGTACTCACGGTGGAGGTGACGGTCAGTACTCACAGTGGAGGTGACAGACAGTACTCACAGTGGAGGTGACGGACAGTACTCACAGTGGAGGTGACGGTCAGTACTCACAGTGGAGGTGACAGACGGTACTCACGGTGGAGGTGACGGACAGTACTCACAGTGGAGGTGACGGACTTGGCGGTGCCGGACTTCTGGAAGCGCAGCTGGAAGCCGTGCTCGCCAGGGTAGTCGATGGCGGAGGGCACGGTGGAGACCGGGGGCAAGCCGCAGTCCGGTGGAAACAGCGACACCTCCGGCAGCTCGAACAGTTCCTCGTCAAAGTTCTCATGACGGAGCACAAGGAGGGTACAGAGCTTTAGTTTCAGTCATCTGTTGTGTTTTTCTGACTGGTGGATATATTGACAATCGCCCAATAAAAGGCTATAGAAGAGGCAGAAACAGAAACCAGCTTACCTCCATGTCAGACCAGCCCGAGACAGTTCGTGACAGAGGGCTACAAGAGATTAGAAAATGCAGCTACTGTAAATTATCACTGGCAGAATTCACGATGTAGCAGCAAACTGTCTGTATGTGGAACTCCATATCTGATAAGCTACTCAAAGCAAACCCTTACAGTATAATATGGACCATATCTAGCTGCATTCACATTCCTGGAGGAGATAGACTTACATGTTCTCCCACAGCTGCTGGAAGCATCCCTGGCTCAGCCCGGGCACCTGCTCCTCCATCTTGAATCCCTGGTTCGTCATCTGAGCCTCTCACTGGCAGAACGGGAGGAGAGATATAGGAAGGCGATGGGGTCTGAGAGAGAGGGAGGGAGAGAGAGGGGGGGGGAGAAGGGAAAAACATTTAATGCAAGTAGAAAAATTCCACAATTTGTTTTTTGCCATGGCTTTCCTTGAACTTGAGATATGAGTGAGTGAGAGCTGTGAGAGGGTGATCAGAGCTGAGATATGAGTGGGTGATCTGAGACAGTGTGGAAACATAAGGAAGTGGAAACTGTTGGAATGCAGCCACGGAAGAACAAAGATTGGGTAGTAAAATCATGCGTGTTAAAGAACTTCCAAGTGTGTCAAAGTGCAGACTTTGCATTGCTACAGACTTCGACAGATATTTCAGGGAATTGTGAGAAGACTACTTACTGCACACTGCAGCCTGATCATTTAATAAGCAAACCAAAATCCAAAGGACCTAAATCTCCACTGAGTAGTGTGTACTTCGATACCAAATATATAGCTAACGTTAGATACCAATTCACAAACAAGGCAATAAAATAAGATCTACTTTAATAATCCCCGGGAAATTTGATAAATGTGAGATGGCCGTAGTGGCACAACTGGTACTAGTTAGTTAATGCTAGCTCACTTAACTCAGTATCTGTTAGCTAGCTTGAATAACGCACAATGTTGGTGCTCTTAAATTGGTTCACTTTGCCCCCAACATATCGTATCCCATCCTATCTGTTGAAGAGTGTGATGTGAACGCGGATAGCGAAAGCCAGTGGCTAAACCTAGCTAACGTTAGCCTAGCTAACGAGAAAAGTTATTGCCCGATTTGAATGGATTGTCTAGCTAGCTACAGCAAACCAGGTCACATTTTCTAACAATGTAACACTGGCTATCTTGCTAGCATTCTACCTTCCCTTTTGTGTAGCCTAACTGTTGGCTAGCCAAAATAATTAAAATCTAATTAAGCACAAATTTGGCTAGGCTAACGCTAACTTAATGTCAGCTCGTTAGCCATGCTAACTCTGGGACACTCGAAAACAAAAGCAGTCAAAACTTTTCAGGCGAAAACTGAATGAATTCACCTAGCTAGTGAACATGAACCAGTCTGAAATACCTCGCCTCCCGAAAAGCAATCTTCTGGTGATCTTCAGGGTTTTATTTGATCAGCAATTCGTTTTCGTAAAGGTAGCTGTGGGTGACTGAATGAGAATCCACAATATTTTGGTTTGGTACCGAAAGAAATCCACCACGTTTCGGGGATTTCCCGAAAAACCGGAGAGGGGGCAGGGATCAGAGCTGCGAGACGACCAATCAGAGACGGCGCCAGGGCGCTCGGTTTTCAAATGGTCCAATGGCATTCCTCCAAATCCACTACATGACTGTCTGATAAGCAATATATTTTACACTGTTATACCATGGAGGTATAAAAAACAAAAACAAAGTGTTACACACTTTACACCAGAAAGTTGCAGGAAGAGAGCATACAGAAGTATTGTTAGAACAATAGCTTACCGGTAGTTAGTAACATATAGTTTCATGTATGTACTAACATACATAATATTTACATACATTTTTTTATATTTGTGTAAACTCCCATGGGGGGGGGGGGGGGTCAGAGGAGGACACAAGCCTTGTTGAAGAGGCTGATGGCCGTGGGGAAGAAGCTGCCTCTGTGGCATGCGGACGTGTTCCTTATAGACCGCAGCCCCCTGCCTGAGGGGAGTGGCATAAAGAGAGTGATGACAGTTCATCCAGGGTCACACCCAGATTCCTCGCAGTCCGAGTCAATGTCACCACTGGGTCTTCAATGGTGATGTCTAGGTCCTGGTGCGGGCCATGTCTCCACTTGTGTATCAGAAGGGGGAAATGACAGGACCAGTTGGGTGTCATCGGCATAGCAGTGATAGGAGAAGCCATGCGAGCGAATGACAGAGACTAGAGATGAAGTGTAGAGGGAAAAAAGGAGAGGACCAAGGACAGACCCTTGTGGAACCCCCGTAGTCAGACTACGTGGTTCTGACATCGATCCTCTCCATATTATTATTCGCCACGAATAAAAGACTCCCGAGGTTCTGTAATTATGTCATAATTTTGTAAGTTTGAAGTTAGTGTTGCCGCCCGCCGTTGTGGGGCGTAGTCCAAAATACCTATGGGAAAAATGACCAAAATAAAGTTTTTTCGCGTTCGCTAGCAATGCGATCATTCGCTAGCAAGCTACATTAGCTGAACACCTTCGTATATGATTGGCATGGTGAACATATGCATTTTAATTTGATTTTTTTGTGTGAATTCTTGAGTACATTTAGATACGTTTGTAAATTACCAAACTTTATTCGATTTTTTTCTAACCATTTGGCAGTAGCCTACCACTGCCTCCGTGGCCCACTTGATGGCACTCTGCGGACCACCACATGTCTTTCACGCCTTTGTGTGTCTATTTATTCTGCTTATTGTGTGTATTCGAGTGTGTCTTGTCTATTTTAGTTTTTTTTTTTTATGAACCCTTTTATTTTACCGATGTCTCATCATTTTTCATGGTCGCCACATCGGTGTCAGAAGTGGGATGGAAACTAGACGATGGAGGAATGAAAATCCTGACAGGAGCTAGCTAGCTTAGTTTAGGTTAGCTTAGCTTAGCTTAGTTTAGCTTAGCTTATTTTAGCTTAGTTTAGCTTAGCTTAGCTAGCTCAAGGACTGGGCCCTGTACTACGAAACAGGATTACGGGGTTAGCGCGATAACTTCTTGTTCAAGCCTGGTTTATCCGTACTACGAAGGTGGTTCAATCTGCAGTGCGTGAACAGTGAGAGGTTCTTAAGAAGACTTTTTACAAACCGACAAAACCCTCTTTAAACACAAACCTTATTGTCGTGTAAAATAATTTACTATGTCTTAGGTCAAATTCCAAGAAATAAATCTAAGTTCAGACTAGTTTCAGAGTCCAAAATAAATTCAGAGTCCGAGAAGAAAAACAAGTTTGAGGCACCAGGAGTCCAATGCGATGACTTTATTGCTGCTTCAGAAACAAAATAGCAGTAAAGCCGGTGCTTCCCTCGAGAGAGAACACATCGTCCTTTGTGTTATGGCTTATATAGTCTTATCACCACCCCCCCCCCCCCCTTTCTTGACCACATCCCACTTTCCAAACATCACTGCTTTGCCACCAATCAAATGGTGTCTAATTTGCTGGCTCAGCAATAACCTATGTCCAAATATGTCCATATCGTACCCCTATTATTTCCCGTCAGGGGAAATCCCCTTTGGTACATGGGCAATTGTAGACTGCTTTCGTACACAAGACTGCAGTGCCAGCATTAATTCAATCTTTTGGTAAATCTGGGAAGAGAAGAGGGGAAGACTGGGAATCTAACAGGAAGACATTGGGATATTTGAACGCTCAGGCCAGGCACACACTATTCTTCCCGCTCAGCTGCATCTTCCTCCCAGGCTACACGACCTGTGGGGGGTTATGAAGTAGGCCCAGGGAGTACACTGCTCTATCTCTACATGGGGCATCTCATCTAACACTCTAGACCCGTGCGTGACCCTCTGGGAGTCATCCTGACCTGTGGGGAACTGGCCTTGCCGAGGGGCCCTATGGGTTGCCAGGACTGCTGATTCCCCATGAGTTGGACGCTAATTGTGGATGGGGGTATTCTATATTACCTGCTGCCCATCGGTTGCGGTAGGAGGCAGATGGTAGGGGTTCACTCGTCGAACCTGATAGGGATATTAGAGGCTTTTTACTACGGCTGCACGATATTGACAGAAACATACATTGCAGTTATACACTTTTTTGCGATATATTTTGCGATATGTAAAACAGTTCTCGTCATCTTCTTTAATCTTGCTAATTGCTACCTGTGCTGTCGCCAGGCTTGATGTTACATCAGCCTTTCGGTAGCCGAAGCAATGCCACATGTCAGACGTTGACTTTCTTTCAACCACTAAATCCGCTCTATTTCTATTTCATTTTTCAAACAAGATTCTCAAGTTTCTACAACACGCTTGAGTCTTGGAATTTAGTCATACGCTATTGTTGCACATATTTCTGTCACATCTTGACTAAAACAAATAATTCGGCTATTTTAATTAATATAAGCACACTTTAGTGGCAATGTGCCGTGCTGCTAACCATTGAATAGCATACAGCGAAATACTATAATATTAAAGACTCGGAGGCCCAATGAATTGTTGGGCCTACATTTGTGCTTGTTAGTCTTCTGGCTTAGGCAATAGGCCTATTGATTTGTCCTTTTTTCCTTTTTGTCATGCACATTGGTGCTGGACCTAATATAATTGTGGTGACTTAATAATACCTCTCACTAAGACACTTATTTTCATTACGATTTTAAACAAGAAAAAAATCTCTACTGTACCCGCCATACTGTTTCAGCTCCCCCCTGGCGCAATGGTCAATACCATGCGCATCCCTAATTGCAAACCAGAATTGACTGTCCTCGTGGACTAGAATGGAAAATAATGCATTCGAGAGGTCTACAATTGTGATCCATTTAGCATTTTTAACTCTCCACTCTGTCAGTTCTCCAGGCCCCGCACCTTCTTTACCTGAAAGATAGGTGTGTGCACCTGGTTGCCCATGGTTAACTCACTGATTACTCCTTTCTTAAGCAAAGCTTTAAACACAGGCCCAATTGCCCTCCACGCTTCAGGCTTGACCGGGTATTGTTTCAGACAAGGGCGATACTTCCACCTGGGTGAAACAACAACCGGTGGGGCCAAATTCACTAAACCCCACATCATATTTCCCTGTTGTTCACAGATCTGGGAGGGTAGCAAGACGCTCCTCATCTCCCAGTTCTGTGCACAATCTGACAAATACCTTCGTTACATTTGACAACAAAACAGACGCTCTTAGCCGCGTCAAAGGAAACTTCACACAATTCTTTAAACAGGCAGTCGCTCCTCACTCGCTTGAACATTTATACATGGGGGAGGATTGATGAGTTGCACCACCAATCGTCTGGTATCACATGACACCCTCGTATCCATGGCCCCAAATCGCACCATTGATCCTTTGGCGCTTCACTAGAGACACATGAGGAGAAGAATCAGGCATGTTAAATAGACCCTTCTGGGTTTCAGTCAATTTAACAGAAGCAGCACAATTGGCTCCATGCCGACAAGTAGCTCAAACCTAACGCTGTCTCCACCTTATCCTCCTCCCACCTTTCCTCAAATCTGCTATCCCTTCCCTCGTGCACATGAGCCGGTGCACCTTATAACATAAGCTCAGTGTCTGTCTCCTCTAAGCGTGTGCGTGCATGAGAGAGCAAATCAGTGGTAGGAGAAGTGATCAACCATTAATATACATACAGTGGCTGTTTTTCTCTAGGCCCTCTCTGACTCGTGGACAGTTTTTAAGTCTTTAACTTTTCAGTACCAGGCCCACTGGGGTCGGTATAATGTGACGCTCAAATGCCTAAATTAATTCCCTCTCCACCAGGTTATTTGAACCTACACTAGCAAACATGAAACTATGTCTCCGCTTAGGTTTCTAGTTTGCCACTCATTTTAGGATGATACTTTAAGCTTTCTTTGTTAATGAGTTATGGTGCCCGCTCCTGTGTCCACTAAAAATGACACCATTTCACCATTTCACTTAAGTTTACTCCCGGTAACGAGCTTATTAGTTGTGGTGTATCTCGGGTATCGCACCCTGTGAGAGGTGTAAGCAATGCTTCTAAATCAGTGATTCTATTCTGCACTAACACTTGTGTATCAGGGGAAAATGGAACGAACTCACCCCCATCGCCTCGTGCCGCCCGCCAGTGCCCCTCCTCCCGTGTTTTTGATTCCTTGCGTCAGCTTGCCGGGTGCCACACCTTTGCATTTGGGTTGTTCGCTGGTCAGTAGCGATGGCGCTGCTCCTGGCCTCCCTCAAGGTTCTCCGGGCATTCATTCTTCCAGTGTCCAAATTTACCACATAGTGCACACAGAGAGTTTTATGGGGTCTTCCTGGCCCTCATTGTTTTGTCTTGAAGATGTCTCCGCTCTGGTTCTGCCGTCTGTCTCTTGTTCTGTTAATACTATTGCTGTGTCGTTCTATGTTATGTTGTGCCGTGAGCTATTAGACACATTGGATTTCCCCAAGGGGATTCATAAAGTATCTTTCTATCTATATCGCTCGTGGAACGCTCCAACAAACTTTCCCCCACACTCCTGCCGCTTTAGTCCTTCGGACCTCCCATCCAGGGCGCAGTCCCGGGCTAGACCTCGTTCCGTCCGAGGCCCCAAGCCAGGCTCCCCTGGAATGAGAGCTCAGCCTTCTGCTTCCCGGTGTCTTCTTTTCAAAGCCCACCGATCACAGAAGCACTACTCGCCTACTAACGCATTCGCTTTTGGCTTGTAGTGGCCTGACTGTACATTGAGCCGAGCGCGGCGGCCATCTCGTGGTCTTACTGCCATATGCGACCCGACTGGCCGGTGACCCAGTGGATAGCGATCCCAGACACCGTAGTGGTAACCAGCCACCCAGTTAGGAACCGACGGTCTGATCCTAATTCCACTTGGCTATGGATATTAGAACTTTGACCGTTTTCACCAGCCTTGCCTATTCACAGAGGACGTCTCTTACGCCCCTCTGCTAGGTGTGGACTGTCGTCCACGTACCACACAGTGCCCACCCCTTACTGGCGACACAGTGCTGACTAGACGGTACCAGAGCAGTATGTTAATTCATACTTCACCAGACACGGGGGCCTTCAGTCTTCTCCCCAGCACTATACACTGATTTAGCGTGCCCTCGGGACCTTACGGTTCCGCCCCCGTCTGTTCAACCCTAGGTCCAGGGGTGCCCAATCCCCCTCCCTAAGGTTGGGCAGTGTCTGTGCTAGCTCCATGATTTCTGCTGCTGAGTAGGATCTGAGTACTAGGGAGATCCCTCCGTACACGTTCGGCACCTCTATCATTTGGAAACCGTCCAGCCTGGATTAATTCAGTGGGCTGGTAGGCTGTCCCCCTCCTGGTTTGAGCTGTGGAGGGTTGAGGCGTCACTGTCACACTACTCCCGTGGCTGCTGTAACCCTCAGTCTCTGTCTGTATGGCCGCTCGTCTGGGCGTCAGATTTTCAGCCAAGAATGTTCGTATCTGTTCAACAATGTCTGATGTAGCCCCTCCATGGGTCACCTTTGTGACATCTTGGGCTGACCCCACTGGTGACAATTCCAGCATTTGATGACGTGCGGTTGCACGCTGCTTTTCTGTTCTGGTTTTGGCACACCACGCTGGGGCCCCCCGTCTTGCCAGTGGAAGATCTGTGACTGGATCTGTCGGAGTTGCGCTCCTGACCCTCCTGCTCCGTCTCCTCGCTGGTGTGGATGTGTGCTGTGGGTGTGGTATGGTGGTGGTAGGGTGGCATCCTGCTGCGCTGGTGGAGGGTAGCTGGACTTGGACCGGTCTCGTGGCACGGCAGTAGGCGGGAAAGGGCACTACAGGCTGGCATCTGCGGATGAGAGAAAGTGCACCCCATCCCCGTTTTCTTTTTTCCCACTGCTGCTTACCTTGCCTAGTCCTTGCCTGCTCTTTCCACTTCCCGAACATCTTCGTCTTCCTCCTTATCTACTCTCTAAGTTATTCCCTGTTTATTTATTTATTTATTTTTCGCTCGTGCTTTCTCTCTCAAAATTGTGTGTTATAATTTTATAAGGCTCGCTTTGCCTCCCTCTCCTCAATGGTCAATTTTGCTCTCAATTTTGGGAGTTGATGGCCCAATTAGTTTTACTGTAAGAAACAGAGAGTGGTGGTGCAGAACAGAGTAAACAAACAATTGTATGCTGAAATTGTGCACTGTATGTAAATTCACCCGCGCACC
The DNA here is from genome assembly GCF_949987555.1 of Borostomias antarcticus. Lineage (NCBI taxonomy): Eukaryota > Metazoa > Chordata > Actinopteri > Stomiiformes > Stomiidae > Borostomias > Borostomias antarcticus. The sequence goes on along the minus strand of NC_140250.1, from coordinate 5,539,884 downwards.
ATCACAATCTATGAGCCCAGGACCATGTCCCCAGATAGTTCATAGGCACATAAAAACAAATAGAAAATATAGCTGCAAGCAGCAATAACGGGGCCAAGCGCGACTCACGCATCAAAGCCAACAAGCGAAACATGCCATAGCCACATTGGAGCTATGCATATGAGTGTCTGTGTCTTCTGACCAGGGAAATCAGGTTAAATTCATGCAACAGCATCATCATCACCATGATCATCATCATCATCATCATCATACAACTGCAATCACATTCAATTCATCTGAAGGCGTCAAATGAGTGTCAGGTCCTTTCAAGCATTTCATTACATTAATTATATTTTGGGACATATCTTTTAGGACCTATTTGTCTACATGTCTACAGGCCACATGGTCATTCTCCAGGCCTTCCATCTGCCTGGAAGTCACACCTTTACCATCAAGTCTCAGTGTGGGGATAGCTAGATAATTCAGCTATCTGTGAACAACACTCACAACTCTTGTTTCTCTCTTAACCTCACATTTCTCAGAAGAATGCCCCCCTACACTATGATCTTTACACGCCTTTCCCCACTTGCTCCAGCACGCATGCGCACAGGCCAGCGCGCAGACTGGCTATTCTCCGGCTCACATTCTCTGCGCTACGATCGGATTGTTGCTGACGAATGACGACGACAATATTCTCGGCACCAACAACGATCGTAGCGCAGAGAATGTGAGCCGGAGAATAGCCAGTCTGCGCGCTGGCCTGTGCGCATGCGCGCTGGAGCAAGTGGGGAAAGGCGTGTAAAGATCATATTACAGAGGCTAAAGACCCCGTATTTGAAAACCACTACAATGCCTCGCGTTGAGGAATCTCAACTGTCGATTCATCCAATCTGATTGATGAAAACAACCGTTTAGCGGCCGAAAATAGATTTTGAGAAACTGCATTCTCGGTGCCCCGATCACCGTCATTACATGGATATACTGGCTCGCGCTGGATTTTAAATTTCTTCTACAGGCCTCCGAACTACACCAAAGTGATCTCGGTGAGTCAAACTTCTTATAATATGTCGTAAATAAGGTCCAGGTTGTCAAAAACGAGCATTGCCCTTTAAGATATGCTCTGGTACTACTGTACCAGGAATTGGAAAAATTGGCCTGGCGGTAAGGCCTAAACAGGAAGTGAGCTCTCTAGCGCCTCCCTTTGGTTTGACCGAGACAATAATGCAGGGCAAGCGTCTGGTTCTACATAGGGACCTGCCTACACAGTTTAGTGGTGTTCTGTCCAACCCTTCAGAAATTATCGCTTTATGTGAAAAGCCATGCCCTCTGCGATTTTCATTGGCTCATAGTGGCTGTTCAATTCAAATTTTCCAACTTTTGCCGAGATGGAATTGTAGATATTCAATGCTAGATTACATCTACTGAGATTCCTGTAGATGACTCTAACTGTAGAAGTACAGTCGCTACTTTCATATTGATAACATTCTCACAAACGTTTTGCAACAACACAGAGAAACTTGAGTAGACTAATGTCAGGACTTACAACAAAAGATAAAGACTGGAGCTGCAAGACCCATGATTCATCATGAAATGCCCACATATTTCCTGATCACGTGTCACATGACTTGAGCCGACTAGAGTAACTATTTCAAAATAAAAGTATGTTTCACATAGAACATGTCTGTTCTGACAAAACAAAACAAAAAACAGACTAATATTCAGTACCTCGCTTTCCCTGTGAAAACGGTTATTACAACAACCACGTTGAAGTTCCTATACTGCGCAGTTTTATTATTATTTTTGGTTTAGTTAGTTTAGTTAGTTAGTTAGTTAGTTAGTTAGTTAGTTAGTTAGTTTACAGTAGGCTTATAGACACCAGTGCCTCTAAGGTAGCCTACTATACTAAAGACCCAAAATATTAAACCCCAACAGTTTAACAAACAGTAGAACAAACAATCCACCTTGGGCAAGTGGTAGTACCCCCTAGCCCCCCTACCTGGGGTTACAGGAAAAAAACCCCAATGAAATTACAAACTAATGGAAGAGAGACCCGGCCCGGAGGAAGCCCGGGGCCCTCGTCTGGAGCCAGGCCCAGACGGAGGGCCCGCATGCGAGCGCCTGGTGGCCGGGCTTACCACGGAGCCCGGCCGGGCCCAGCCCGAAAAAGCCACGTGGAAGCACCATCTCCTCCTCCATCGTCCCGTGGACCCACCACCCGCGGGAGAAATTGTCGGGGTCGGGTGCGCTGCCAACTAGGTGGCGGTGAAGGCGGGGGACACCGACGGACCGGACCCGGGCGGCAAAGGCTGGCTCTGGGGACATGGAACGTGACCTCGCTGGGGGGGAAGGAGCCGGAGCTTGTGAGGGAGGTGGAGCGATACCAATTACACCTGGTGGGGCTAACCTCCACGCACAGCACCGGCGCCGGAACCAAACTCCTGGATAGGGGTTGGACCCTGTTCTTCTCCGGAGTTGCTCACGGTATGAGGCGCAAGGCAGGTGTGGCTATACTAGCTAGCCCCCAGCTGAGCGCCTCTGTGCTGGAGTTCACCCCAGTGGACGAGAGGGTCGCCTCCCTGCGCCTTAGGACTGTGGGGGGGGGGACTCTGACTGTGGTTTGTGCTTATGCACCGAACAGCAGTTCAGAGTACTCAGCCTTCCTGCAGACCCTGAGTGGAGTCCTTTTGGGGGCTCCTGCAGGGGACTCCAGTGTCCTACTGGGGGACTTCAATGCACACGTAGGCAATGATGGAGAAACTTGGAGGGGCGTGATTGGGAGGCATGGCCACCACGATCTGAACCCGAGTGGTGTTCTGTTGTTGGACTTCTGTGCTAGTCACGGTTTGTCCATAACAAACACCATGTTCGAACACAAGGATGCCCACAAGTACACCTGGCATCAGAACACCTTAGGCCGAAGGTCGATGATCGATTTCGTTATCGTATCGTCTGATCTGAGGCCATGCGTTTTGGACACTCGGGTAAAGAGAGGGGCAGAGCTGTCCACTGATCACCATCTGGTGGTGAGCTGGTTTCGATGGCGGGGGAAACTTCTGGACAGACCTGGAAAACCCAAGCGTGTAGTGAGGGTGAACTGGGAACGTCTGGAGGAAGAGCCTGTCCGGAGAGATTTCAATTGCCACCTCCGGCGGAGCTTCTCAGGCATCCCTGTGGAGGTTGGGGACATCGAGCATGAGTGGTCGGTGTTCAAAGCCTCCATTGCTGAAGCTGCGGCTGGGAGCTGTGGCCTGAGGGCCATAGGTACCTCAAGGGGCGGTAACCCTCGGACACCGTGGTGGACAGCGGTGGTGAGGGAAGCCGTCCGACTGAAGAAGGAGGCCTTCCGGGTTATGTTAGCCCGGGAGACCCCAGAAACAGTTGCAGGGTATCGACTGGCCCGGAGGGCTGCGGCTTTGGCCGTGACCAAGGCAAAGCAGCGGGTGTGGGAGGAGTTCGGAGAAACCATGGAGAAGGACTTTCGGTCGGCACCAAAGTGTTTCTGGAAGACCATCAGACACCTCAGGAAGGGAAAGCGGGGGACCATCCAAGCTGTATACAGCAAGGAGGGGACACTGCTGACCTCAACTGAGGAGGTTGTTGAGCGTTGGAAGGAGCACTTTGAGGAACTCCTGAACCCGACTAATCCACCCTCTACGATCGAGGCAGAGCCGGAAGATGATGGGGGGTCGTCAATGTCCTTGGAGGAGGTCACTGAGGTAGTCAAACAACTCCACAGTGGCAGAGCCCCAGGGACTGATGAGATCCGTCCAGAAATGCTGAAGGCGCTGGGTGTAGAGGGGCTGTCTTGGTTGACACGCCTCTGTAACACTGCGTGGAAGTCTGGGTCAGTGCCGAAGGAGTGGCAGACTGGGGTGGTGGTCCCAATATTCAAAAAAGGGGACCAGAGGGTGTGTGCGAATTATAGAGGCATCACACTACTCAGCCTCCCAGGGAAAGTTTACTCCAAGGTGCTGGAAAGGAGGGTCCGGCCGATAGTCGAACCTCGGATCGAAGAGGAACAATGCGGATTTCGTCCTGGTCGTGGAACTACCGACCAGCTCTTCACTCTCGCAAGGATCTTGGAGGGGGCTTGGGAGTTTGCCCAACCTGTCTACATGTGTTTTGTGGACTTGGAGAAGGCTTACGACCGGGTCCCCCGAGAGGTCTTGTGGAGAGTTATGCGGGAGTATGGGGTGAGGGGGTCCCTACTTAGGGCCATCCAATCCCTGTACACCCAGAGCGAGAGCTGTGTCCGGGTGGGTGTTGGCCTCCGCCAGGGCTGCGCTTTGTCACCAATCCTGTTTGTGATTTTCATGGACAGGATATCGAGGCGTAGCCGGGGGGAGGTGGGTTTGCAGTTCGGTGAGCTGGGGATCACGTCACTGCTTTTTGCAGATGATGTGGTCCTGATGGCATCAGCTGCCTGCGACCTCCAGCACTCTCTGGATAGGTTCGCAACTGAGTGTGAAGCGGCTGGGATGAGAATAAGCACTTCTAAATCTGAGGCCATGGTTCTCAGCAGGAAACCGGTGGCCTGTCCGCTCCGAGTAGGAAATGAGTCCTTACCCCAAGTGAAGGAGTTCAAGTATCTGGGGGTCTTGTTCACGAGTGAGGGAACCATGGAGAGGGAGTTTGGCCGGAGAATCGGAGCAGCTGGTGCGGTTCTGCAGTCGCTATACCGCACTGTTGTGACGAAAAGAGAGCTGAGCCAAAAGGCAAAGCTCTCGATCTACCGGTCTATCTTCGTCCCCACCCTCACCTATGGTCATGAAGGATGGGTCATGACCGAAAGAACGAGATCACGGATACAAGCGGCCGAAATGAGTTTTCTCCGGAGGGTGGCTGGGGTCTCCCTGAGAGATCGGGTGAGAAGTTCAGTCATCCGGGAGAGACTCGGAGTAGAGCCGCTGCTCCTTTGCGTCGAAAGGAGCCAGTTGAGGTGGTTCGGGCATCTAGTGAGGATGCCTCCTGGGCGTCTCCCTAGGGAGGTGTTCCAGGCGTGTCCGGCTGGGAGGAGGCCGCGGGGTAGACCCAGGACCAGGTGGCGGGACTACATCTCCGCACTGGCCTGTGAGCGGCTAAAGATTCCCCAGGCAGAGCTGGTTGATGCTGCTAGGGAAAGGGATGTCTGGGGCTCCCTGCTGGAGCTGCTGCCTCCGCGACCCGACCCTGGATAAGCGGAGGAAGATGATGATGATGATGATGATGAGAACAAACAATAAAACAAATATTCAATTATTTTCTCGGTGCATTTTATTATATATTTTTTTAATACTTGTTTCTATTGAAATGCTGGGTGGGGCGGAGGACTGGAGCACCGGGCCGTCCCTCTCGTTACTCAGCCTCTGTGAATCAGGCGAGCGTTGAAAGCCGCTTAATTAGCGGGGTGATCAGTCTGGCGGTGCCGCGTGTCTCGCCGCCCCTCGCACCAGCATTCCTTGTTCTGACACCAAATTGTAATGGATTCTTTTGACAGGGTAATAACCTCAAAACCACACTGGTGAACTTTGAAATAAGAATGTGATAGTTATTTTAGACTGGTGTAGTCCAAAGATTTACCAAGATACGTTCAAAAGGTTGAGTCTGGTTTATTGAATGAAATCAAATACTTGCGCAAGGACTTCCTGAACAACGCAAACAAAGGTGGTTTGTCAGAGAAGTGAAGTCAGCCTCTTCTAGCTGTGGCTTATGTACAGTCCAAACAAAGGTACAGTGTTTCCAGGATGTGATTGGCTACTGCATTGTACATGAATGGCAGGCGTGGCCAAGAGTAAAGACATGTGACATGAGAAAACAAAGAAAACAAAGGTCTGAATCAAAACGAGGAAGACTAAGGTGGGGCCCTTCTGACTTAAACAAAGAGATGAGGAAGAGCTATGCAGAGTGTGTTTACAATTACAAAAGAGGGAGAGTTGAGGTGTTTTACATGACTGAAAACTGGGTTTTGCAGGGGACTTGGGGGGAGGTGATAATTACCAGGACAAAGGTTTAAGGTGTTTGGATGTAAATTCCTGGACAATCCCTCATTTGTGCCTGAACAGGCACACAAAAATAAAATATAAAATCCAAACACAGTGTAAACAGTCAGCTATGCTATACATGTGGAAAGGAAATAATCTCTCCACTAGGTGGAAACTTTAATTATTTTCTCTCAACGTGCAAAATCACACACCAAAACCCCTTGTTTCAGAAATTTGACAGGAAACAAGATAAAAAAGATGACATGATTATATACTATTTATAGTCTAAGAGTGGACAACCATTCACCAAAAAACAAACTTGATTTAACAAGGCAAAAAAAAAAAGATAAAATGGTTACCAGTGTAAGAGGGGCAAAAAACCTCTTGGTCAATTTAGAGGAAAAACCCAAACTTATTTATCAACTCATGTTTCAACCATTGCAACTCTTGTAAACAAATATGATATTTTCCAGATTATTTCAAAGTTCATTCACTCTTGTGAATAATTGCATGTGATGTCCTATGGAACATAGATTCCATGTGTGCGTCGCTGAATGTTTAATGTAGGTTCCAGTGTGTGCGATCAGAGGTGCAGTCCGATTGCTCATCAGAGGAGAATGTCATCTGGGGAATGCAAGGCGTCTTCTCTTCTAGATCGCAACTTCGATGTCGCGTTGCTTGAAATCAGTTATGTTCAATGTTAGTGTGTGCAGGTGTGTGTGCGTGTGTGGTGCATCTTGTGAGGAGGTGACCAGCAAGGTCATTTTTCCTCCGATTCCTCGTCAGAGGAGAGGACAGTGTGATGGCCCATGGTTTTGGCCTCTGAGCCCTCTGGTTCAGCTGCATTCTGATCTCCTGGTGTTTGCGATCCCTTGGTGGACCGTCCTCTGCTGCTTGGACCCGTCGGCAATGCTTGCATGGATCCAACGAAGTCCTCTCAGATCGCTGTCTGCGTGATGAGTAGAAACTGGTACGGCCCGAGCCACCTCGGCGAGTTCCAGCTCCTTCGTCTGTGGTCGTGGACCAGGACCCAATCCCCAGGAGAGATGTGATGCAGGAACCCCTCCTTAGCCTCAGGAAATGGCGGTCCTCATTCTGTTGGAGACATCTGTTAACATCCTCCGCCACCCCTGTTTTTGAAACATGATCTGGCCCGTGGGCTAGTTTGAAAGCATAATGAAAACATGAACGAGGTAGTACAGGTTTGTCATTAGGCCCTAGATACAGGTTAGTTTGGTGGTGGAAATGTGCACTTAGTCCTTCATTTCTTTTTCTCCGCAGGTGGAGCAGATGCTTGTAGGTCAGAAATGTCTCGGCGCTCCCGCCTCCAGCACAGGCTGATGAAGTGCTCCGTCTGTGGATCCACAGATGAGAGAGACAAACAGAGACAAAACAGAAGAGCAAAAGAGAGTCCTCTGGTCTGGTCTCCCTGTTCCCTTCTTTGGTCAGGAACGGTTATTCAACAGTCTGTAGGAGATACTCAGAAACATGGTTAAGCGCAAGCTCCTGCTTTGGGGAAAAAATGTTGTTATTCTGTCAGGAAAACTTAAACAGGGTGACTGTTCAAGTGTCATTTAGAGCCAGTCTGCAGTAGCCTACAGTGACATCAGGGGCAGTGTTAGAATGACTTCAACACGCTTAGTCCCCAGTCATGATCAAGGCAATTGGATTTGGCTCTAGCAGTTCTCTTGCGATTTTATGAAAAGAAAATAACCCATATTCTCGTCTCAACAAAACAACACCCTCTAAGGGTGAAAGCAAAAATTTCCTGAAGTCAGGATAAAAATAGAGATGAGGCAAAGAAAATGACACTAAAATGAACTGGCTTCATTTACAATTAACTAATCAAAAAACTCCATCAAAGCTTCATTTGTATAGCTAAAATTTGTATATCTAAAACCTCCCTCTTCTGCATTTGAGGACAGAGTATTTGGGCACTGCTCCTGTTTCATACTTATCTGTCGCTCACAGTGAGTTGGTGACATGGCGTTGGTCTGCATCTCACGAAACCCAGATCGCCCATCTGTAGGGAAACAGGCCAGTAACCTCCGGTGTCCTGTGCCCGTCTCCTGGTTCGGCATTCACCCATCACTCCCGGAACGACAGTTGTCTGTAAAATACCACTCAGAAAAAACACTCAGGCCCGATGAATGTGCCTCAAACTATAAACATGAGATATTTAACATACTCATTTAAAAAATATATAATTGGGTTATGAGATGGTGCATTCAGATTAAGATACTGGCAACCCTTATCTATTCCCCCCACTATTATGCACAAACCCTTATGTCTTAAGCTACATATCAGAAAGAGAGACAAAACAAACAACAGTTAAACAGACCAATAGCAGGTTCCAATGTCCCCAGGAAGGCATGATCCAGGCTCCTCAAAGACCTGCCGCCCAGGGTCCATAGCACCTGAAAATTAAGACTCAAAACACAGACTGGGTTCAATAGCAGAGGAGAAGGCCTAATGCCAGCTCCTCAAAAAACACATTATCATTATATGAATGAAAATTCATACAGTAGAAATGCATAAAACGAACAGCTTATGGCCATTCATTGACTATTGAAACAAAACTCCTGAATCAAACACCTATTCAACCCTGTCAGACTTTTGAGTTCGCTCTACATCTATTTTATCCTGTTTATTTATCTTAAAAATTAAAACTCTCTATCTTGGCTAGTTTAAAATCACCCTTATGGGTTGTTCAAGGGAAGTCCAGCAGGTGGCGCTCGACTTCAAAATCGGAGGCTCTTCCTTCCGGACCTGTTCGGACAAATACCTCGTAGAAAGAAGGGGCGTGGCTAATGGCGCAACAAGTCGAGGGGGGAATCTAATTTTAAATCAGAGTTATTCTGCTGGGGAAATGGCGGAGAGACTGTTTGCTGAATCTCCTTATCTTTCCTTTCTGACCTAAAAAAAAAACTCTCTCGTTCTACTCTCCCAAATCTTAAAAACAGACCAGTCTAGAGAATTAACTCTACTTTTCCCTTAACCCTCTAGCTGAGCCCGAATCTTAGAATTTAACACTAAAATGTCAGATGTGGATGTAAGAAATCGAAAATGCTTTAGCACATAACGAAAATCTGCCAACAAACGCTCGCAGAATAATGCTTGAGCGCAACAATCTCCTCAGGCTAGACACGTTTAGCAGTAGAAATTCTTTACATCCTCTAGCATATTGTTAGTAGCCGGGGTTACAGGGACACCTAGTGGTGATCCCAAAAATGTTGCATGTATGACCCGGAAGTTGTCTTTGGCAGCGCGGGGAAATTTAAAGAAACAACTCCCTAATAAATCACGACGCAGCCTAAAACCCCAAAACAGCAATGAAAGGAAACCTTATGGTTAACTCACGGCGGGAAAGAATACAATTTCGAAAGAAACACACATTAAGACACATTAAATTCGCTTAGTACTCACCTAGTCAGCGAAGTGCTTTGTTCTCTTCTGGCTCAATGGCAGAACACCGCGAGAGTTTTCCTGCGTCTCCTAGGCAACCAGTTAACTAGCCTACTGGGAAATCTAGCAGAATTTTAACAGTCTAAAAAGGGTACAAAAAATACTTTACAATACTTTACCTGGATCCATGGCGTGCGTAACAAACATACAATCAAGAGCCGAGGCTCAACAGTAAACATAAGACGTATAAGACGAAACAAAGGCCCACGTTACAAACAACAAGCATGCCCGGCTGCACCAGCAACCTGGTCAGAGCTAAACCTAGTTTAGGTCCACCAAACACTGCACAGCCACTTGGTCAAAGCTAACGCTCGTTAGGTTCACCAAGCCACCCGGGAAAAGGGGAAATCGTTTCTCCAAGAAACGCGGATTGCAAAAACTCTCAATCACTCCCGTAGCTACCACCTCGTTGGTAATCGTTCTTCAACGAACATCAACAATCACTTCGAAGCTATATCTCCGTTGAGCAAAACTCTCAACGGGCTCTCGGTTAAACTCTCCCGCGACCGGCCAAAAGGAAACCTGTTCTGTGCCAAACTCTCACTTGAACAGCTGATACCCTCGTAACGAAACAAGGACGAAGTCAAAAGACAATACGATATAAAATCTATTTCTGCTCACAACCTCCTTAGATAGTTACTTACTAAATACCCACGCTGGGGTTTTCTGTTTTCAAACAATCCAGACCAACAAGCTGAACCAAATCAAGGCAAATACAACTCAGAACCACAAGAGGGTTCGTTTAAACGTACCTGTGAGCTTTCAAGAATCCAGTGGTAGAACTGAGGAAATAATCTCGGCTAGCGCTCTAGCGCAAGAGAGAAAATTGATTTTCCAACGCCCACTATGGACCGACACGTCTGCCGATCAGTCCTATCCACTGGAATCCCGAAGCAAACGCAGGCAGTGCTCCCATTCCCGTTCGCCAAACTGTGATAGTTATTTTAGACTGGTGTAGTCCAAAGATTTACCAAGATACGTTCAAAAGGTTGAGTCTGGTTTATTGAATGAAATCAAATACTTGCGCAAGGACTTCCTGAACAACGCAAACAAAGGTGGTTTGTCAGAGAAGTGAAGTCAGCCTCTTCTAGCTGTGGCTTATGTACAGTCCAAACAACGGTACAGTGTTTCCAGGATGTGATTGGCTACTGCATTGTACATGAATGGCAGGCGTGGCCAAGAGTAAAGACATGTGACATGAGAAAACAAAGAAAACAAAGGTCTGAATCAAAACGAGGAAGACTAAGGTGGGGCCCTTCTGACTTAAACAAAGAGATGAGGAAGAGCTATGCAGAGTGTGTTTACAATTACAAAAGAGGGAGAGTTGAGGTGTTTTACATGACTGAAAACTGGGTTTTGCAGGGGACTTGGGGGGAGGTGATAATTACCAGGACAAAGGTTTAAGGTGTTTGGATGTAAATTCCTGGACAAGAAGAAAACTATATATCCCAAAATAAAAATGCTCTGGCCAGAGGACACTTCAGAACAGACACCAGGTTGTATCTGAGGAGAAGTGCAAAGAAATTGTTAGTCAGTGATAGTTTTCTTATACAGTAGACAATTTCGAAATTTTAAAATCAAGCATGCAGTTTGAGCATTTGCTTCAGATGAGAAATGTCCACCCAAACAACAGGAAAACGGTACCATATATGGGCGTCTTTGCTTTTTTTTTTTAAATGAACTTCCTGTCCGTTATTTTGATATGTCCCCTTTTTTTTTCAAACAACAGGAAAACGGTACCATATATGGGCGTCTTTGCTTTAAAAAAAAAAAAAGAACTTCCTGTCCGTTATTTTGATATGTCCCCTTTTTTTTTTAAAGATATAATCAATCAAATAAAGCTTTGATTGATTTGAAAAGACGCTTTGTTTCTCTTATCGGCGCTCTTCTCAGATTACCGTGTAGCGAACGCTCTTTCATCTAGGCTACTTGGCACGGTAGTCTACCCTGGTCTTTATCACCTAAAATCAAGCATGAGGCAAAAACAAAACATAAAATTATTTTATTCTACTGAAAAATCTCGTCTCTACCCCTCTCATACCAGGCCCAAGTGTGTGTGTGTGTGTATGTGAGTTTATATTGTGAATGTGTGTCTGTGTCTTTTCTTTTTGCCACTGCTTTCTAAGAGAAGTTATGTTTCTCTGTATAATACTTTTAATGTCTTATGTAAAGCACCTTGAATTGCCCTGTGGCTGAAATGTGCTATATAAATAAACTTGCCTTGCCCTGTATTGTGTGCGTGTGCGTGTGTATGTGTGTGCTTGTAAGAGGGTGCATGTGTGTGTGTGTGCTTGTAAGAATGTTTGTGTGTGGTGTTAGTGTGTGAGAGGGCGTGTAGGGTGAGTGTGTGAGAGGGAGGGTGCGTGTGTGTGAATGTGTGTTTGTATTGAGTGTGTGCGTGTGTGCGGGTGTGCATGTGTGCTCTGTGTTGTATGAGTGAGTGTGTGAGTGTGGTGTGTGTGTGTGTGTGTGCTCGTAAGAGGGTGCGCGTGTGTGTGGGGTGATTTTAGCGTATAGGGTGTGTGTATGTGTGTGTGTGTGTGGTGTGAGTGTGTGAGAGGGTGTGTAGGGTGAGTGTATGAGAGTGAATGTGTGTCTGTATTGAGTGTGTGCGTGTGTGATGTATGCTCTGTGTTGTATGAGTGAGTGTGGTGTGTGTGTGTGTGTGGGAGTGCTTGCTGTGTAGGTGTGTGTATGTTGTGGAATGTGTGTCTGGTTTAAGCGTGTGTGTGTGTGTGTGTGTGTGTGTGTGGTGATTTACTGTACGTGCGTGAGGGTGTGAGTGTATGTGTGGCTTGTGGACTGAACTCGCTTTATGTGATGAGGACTGGGACAGAGAGAGATTAAACAAATCAAAGAACTTTCATTTACAGCAACAGAATAACCAGAGACCAAACCACTGCGACGATGCAAATAAAGTGCCTACTCTCCAGTATTATATAGCGCTCAACGGCTTGTTTTTGCTTATGGTGCCTGTTGCTTGTTTTTTTTTAGTCCATCCTGTCACGGCCGCTATTCCTTTTTCTACTTTGTGAATTTATTTCATGATGGCTGGGCCCCACGTGGGCCGTGATCTTCACTTCACTGTATTTTCTTATCCGCTTAAATTTATGGGCGCATTCTTTAGCTTACTGATACATGAAAGTCTGTTGGGCCCCTATGATCGTAAATCATGGCCTTGCTATTATGGACTCAGTAGTAACACTTATTTATCTCTACATACAGTTTTAAATCATAGAAACACTCGCTACAACTCAGTATTTTTAGAAAGAAAAACCACAACACATCCTATCACAGGAGATTGACTCTCATACCATTCACTCTGCCGGCATGCTATTTAGACTTATTTACAATTTCTTCTCTGATCAGATTTATTGGCCTTTTGGCAGCGCACAGTTGCACTTCACTCGGCAACCTCCCTAGCCTTAGGGGTAACTAGGCCTCTTCCGTGTCCGTTGGGGGCAATCTCACCTCCCAGCGTCATCGGGAAATTACTATACTTATTTACACTTATTTGCCCTCTTGGCAGCGCACAGTTGCTCGTCACTGGCAACCTCCCTAACCTTTAGGGGGTCAATAGGCCTCTTCCGAGTCCGTTGGGGGCAATCTCACCTCCCAACGTTATCGGGAAAATACTATACTTATTTACACTTATGCTTATAGCCAACTGTCAGAGGAGGAATTTAAACCTAAGTAGGCTAATTTATTCCTCAAATGTATCACTCGTACAGTTTCAACATATCTCTGGCTGTACTATACATTTCTCAACACTGGTGTTACGGTAATCAAGAATTATAGCCTGTGCATGGCTGAGCTAGTCATGCAACAAGCCAACTGCTATTCATTCACACTTTCCGCTCACACATACAGTATAAAGCACATAAAGCAACACATACGACATTTATGACAAACGATCGCATAGGATTCTCGGTGCCTTTGATGTTTTAAATGGCCCAAATCTGATAAACACAATTTAAAGTAAGATTTATTCTAAATTCTTTGAAGAGGGGCGTTTTAAGTACCTGCAGCCCGGGCAGATCTTTACCATGTCAAACACACCTTAAAATGAATTAGCAGACTTTATAAATGGCTCTGCTTACCTTTGTAATTTAGGGCCCTGTGTGTCTGACGTGGACAGGTCCGGTTCCTGGCGTAGGGTATCCGTTGCCTCCTCCTCCTGGGTCTGGCTCGCCAATTGTCGTGTAAAATAATTTACTATGTCTTAGGTCAAATTCCAAGAAATAAATCTAAGTTCTGACTAGTTTCAGAGTCCAAAATAAATTCAGAGTCCGAGAAGAAAAACGAGTTTGAGGCACCAGGAGTCCAATGCGATGACTTTATTGCTGCTTCAGAAACAAAATAGCAGTAAAGCCGGTGCTTCCCTCGAGAGAGAACACATCGTCCTTTGTGTTATGGCTTATATAGTCTTATCACCTTTCTTGACCACATCCCACTTTCCAAACATCACTGCTTTGCCACCAATCAAATGGTGTCTAATTTGCTGGCTCAGCAATAACCTATGTCCAAATATGTCCATATCGTACCCCTATTATTTCCCGTCAGGGGAAATCCCCTTTGGTACATGGGCAATTGTAGACTGCTTTCGTACACAAGACTGCAGTGCCAGCATTAATTCAATCTTTTGGTAAATCTGTGAAGAGAAGAGGGGAAGACTGGGAATCTAACAGGAAGACATTGGGATATTTGAACGCTCAGGCCGGGCATACACTATTCTTCCCGCTCAGGCCGGGCACACTATTCTTCCCGCCTTAGAATTGCTAGCCTCAGCAACCTTAAAAACTGCTGACCTAAGTAGGGGAACTCCATTTTCTACAGATCCGTTCCCTGTGGCTACACCTGGTGGTGACTTTTTATATTACTGTTGGGCAGTTTATTGTTGGTCTCATCTAATATCACTCATGAGCAGATTAGCATTTAAAGTTCTGGTTATGTAGAACAATTTATACCATAGGATGATTATGATTACAATATTATGACATGATTAAAATGCAGGGGAGCTAAATCAAATTAAATCACTTCATTATGTTTTGCATTTTTTCACAAATCCCACACATTTTCCCAAAGGGATTTTGGATTATGCCCCCACAATGGTAGCAATGCTAACTTTTCAGCCTACACAAAATGACATCACCTCACCACTCTGTTCCTCATGGTGTGAATTTAAAACACATTCTGAAGGGGAACCGTAGGCCTATATAGAAGACTGCCTTTTCCTGTCCCATACGGCTACGGCATGGTCCTGCACTCTGCAGAGTTGTGTTCCAGCTGCTGGGACAAGTGAGCCACAACGGACTGGTCTGGCTCCGTACTGAGACATATCCCCCATGATGCCACAGTGGCCTGGACCTATTGGCAAGGCTAGTCCAACCTTTTGAATGCATTCATGGGCATTGCAAAGGGGGACGTCAGCTAACTGACGGACATTTGAATGAATGTGCTGCCGGTGGCTCACACCGGCCCGCTGCGAACGTTGACTTGATCCCAGAAGTGCTGGATATAGATGCCATGAATGGTTTTAGGAAGGTGAATCGAGAGCAATGCATAGGCTACATACCATCATTTCATAAACCCTATATATGCAGCACTATATACTGTAATAAAATATACATAACCATAAATAGATCATAATATGGTGATTATCTTTATGTCATGGTGTCACATGGCACAGCTGTCAGCCTGAGTAGAGATGCTGGGAAGCTCAGGGAAGAACAGACACATGGAAGTTCCTACTTTGACAGTAGTGATGGGAACCTGACTTTAAACCACGACCGCTCATTGTAACACCTGCTTATTGTTACATGTATATCATATTACTCTAGATTAAAAACCAGCTGCCCCCACACTGGCATACACACACATACTCTATCTCTCTCTCTCACACACACACACACACACACACACAGACACACACACACACACACACACACACACACACACACACACACTTACACACATACTCACACACACTCTCTCATACACATACAGACACACACTCAAATACATACTCACAGACAGACAGACAGACAGACACACAAGATTAAACGCCACACAAACCCACTCTCCTGCTATAGGAAGTCATTACGGACAGAGGAACAGTTTTTACGTGGCCTGACTCATCGTGTCACCTGGGTTGCTGGCAGAGGGCAGTCACATGGTGCTTGTGTGGCCGTGAGGTGGTGTGACTTCAGGTTCAGATAACACACCCCCGCTCTGATTGGCACTTCCAGTTTTGGGACAACACTAATGACATTTGCACTGTGGGTCTCAAAGTTAGGCGGATGATGAATACTGCTGGAGTGTGTTGACTGTGTGTGTGTGTGTGTGTGTGTGTGTGTTTTATTTATTTATTTAATCTCTATTTAACCAAGGAAATCCTGTTGAGATTACAATTTCTTTTTCGAAGGAGCCCTGGCCAAGACAACTGCAAAAGTTTCAAACAACAAAGTAGTAACATTTCAACAACAATAACATAAGCAACATTAAATTATACAAGTAACACACAACATAAGAGAAAGACAGAGAGGAGGCCCCACTACAGGCCCCAACTGATTTTGCCTCCAGCCCCTTCACTACATATACGTGTGTGAGAGCTCAAGCTTGAGTATGTGTGTGTATATTTTTGGACCCAAGCAACTCTAAACTGGTCTATGAATAATAATCCACCACACTCTATATCATCTACCAGGCACAATATGCTCCTATGGGCGCCCAAACTATGCAGGTCCGTGGGCCCTGACCACTGTTCTCTGGGTGTAGGGTTTCTCTCTGTGGGCGTTATGCATGACTGGGACCAGGGCCCTGGCTGGCAGACAGGGTGTCAGGTTCTGTGCCTCTTTCTCAATCCTCGCTGGAGATGAGAGTATGATGGGAGGGGGGGTCTCTCCAGTGACAGAGTGGTGTGAGATGGGGGTGCATTAGCTTGGGGGGGGGGGCAAGGAGGGATTTGGATTGAGAGATACAGAGCTCCCCCACCACCATGACCCCTTCCCACCCCATCCTTTCTAATCCCTGCTTGGACACTGCTACTGTTCCTCAATATCCCCGACCACCTCTAGGCCTATATGTTGGCCCAAGTGGTAAGTTACGAGTTCATTGCCCACCTGTTACGTTGGGAAGGATCCATTTGTTTGTGTGCAATAGGGGAGGGTTTGTTGAAGCAGGCGAGCTTGTGGTGTACTGGCTGGGTGTGTGACCCCTTTGGCATGTGTTCCAAAATAGAGATGGGGATTTATGGTGTCTGAAAAAAACACGACAATAGCAGCTACGCCAGCACAGATAAGCCCCTTCTAATGTAACTCTCCAGTGTCGAGTCATCGCCACACATGTGGTGGAAGTGGGTGGTGGACATTGGTGGACAGTTTGTCCCAGATCAAGGCTTTGGATAGGACACGACTCTGCATGGCTTCTGATCCTTTTCATCCGTAGGTCAGTTACTGAACTTAATCCAATCTTTTGTGCAAATTGCATAAATAAGAGTTGGAGAACACAAAAAATAAAATAAAAACATTTCAATTTTGTTGCTGTTCTAGTTTGCACAAATATGCCACTTTTAAGCAAAATATCAGTTTCCAAAAGTATCCAAAAGGCCTTGATGGAGAAACCATAATAAGCAAACTTCCCAGGTGTCCCTGACCTGGTCATTCTGTATGTACACTTAACACACTCCTCTTGTATGACGACTGGTCATTCTGTGTACACTTAACACACTCCTCTTGCAGTCAGCCAATGGTGGATAAGGTCAAGACAGCTTTCTCCTTGTAACTGGTCCCAAAAGACGACCTAGTTGGCTCTAAAAGAGTACGGCTCTGGCTCTAAAGCAAGAGTATGTCTATGGGACGGCTTGCGCTCCCTCGCCCCCTCCCCCATGTAGAAAATACCAAGAGCGGCGTGCGCGAGGTCGTGCTTATGTCATTCTATCCAAATTGAACGGAAGGCACCGCTACATTTCAAAGGAGACGGGACACGCACTGACAGAGACTTTGTTCGTGGATTTTACTTTTTTTGGATCGCTTTTATTTTCCACACACGTGCCAGAAGAGTGTGTCGGGTGTGTATTGCTTTGGAGGGGCTTCACGTGCTCATAAGTTGGGAGTGCGCGCGGGGGAGCGGGACGCAACTGTCACGGGCTGCTGTCGGTGCCTCGCGCTGTCAGAGCCATGCCGGCTGGGTTTCAGCAACTCGGAGGGGAGGTAATGTTAACAGTTTGTTACGCTTTGTTCCACCAAACATGTTGCTTCAAAGTAGGCTATATACTGCAACTACATTTGCAATATTTATGTGTCCACCCCAACTGCGCAATGCGTGCACGCCACCAATGATGCGGTGTAGATTTTACGCACACCTCTGATTTACGATCATAAACCATAACCCGTTTGTCTGCCGTCTTTAACATTGTTTTTATGAAAGTGAAAACAGTGCATTACTTAACATTTTACCGTTATTCTCAATGTTTCCCCATAGGCATTAGTTATAAATAGATATGACTGATTTCTTACAGAGATCTGAGTGGTGTCTTACTCACCAGATAAAGACAACTCAGGAAAACTAGTTATCAGATAAATCTGTTCATTAATAAATGTTTTGATTATAGAACAAATCAGAGAGATTTGTCAACAATAGTAATTCAGTTGGCTACAAAAAGTTAGTTTGAAGGCTACATTATTTGAGTGAAAAGCTTGAAGCTCGTCACACTCGGAAACAACCCGTCATTTAAGAAATGTGAGCCGTGGTTTGTTTGTCCTCGGCGGTGACCTTGTCTAGGCAGACCTGTGCGGGCTGCGCTAGGCTGTTCAGGCCCGGGGTGGATATGGAGCGGTCGTGGGGCCCAAGGGTGCAGATGACAAGCTTGGGGGGGACACAATCAGTTGGGATTTTTTATTTTTTAGCACGCGTGCAAATCATGCCCACAGAGCGCTTTAGATTTCCAGCATATTTCACGATTTCATAGAGGCTCATCACCATCACCAAGTCATTCAAAAAGCACTACACAGAGAAGCATATGCTTACCTTTACTGTTTATTTCTCTTAAACAGCCAATAGTAGGCTACATGGAGCCAGCCAGCCATGCATTTGTTTACTGACTACTGCGAGAGCACCAGCCAATGGCCACTTTCCAATGGCTGAGAGAAAGTGGAGAGAGATCAGTGTTTTTTTTTTACCCGCCCACAGTTGCAGCAGAACAGGGAGGGAGGTCTAGTAGGCTAGAGATGGAATGTGGAGTTGGAAAATATATTTCTAAAAATATTTGTTCCACAATTTTCATTTATTTATTTTAGAATTGGGAATGTGGAGTCGGAAAATACATTTGTTAAATTTCAATCATTTAGGCTATTTAGAATTGGGGGGGGGGCAAT
>NC_140250.1:5513606-5518606 GCF_949987555.1 Borostomias antarcticus | reverse complement strand
CCTCCTCCTCTCAGCTGGAGATTCTCACACCTGTGAATTGCTGCGTTTAGAACAATTTTTATAGAGATATTTTTACTTGGAAAAACCTTGAAATCTAAAGTCTTCAATTCTAGATGCTTCAGTTATTTGGGGTGGCTGTGGTTCAGTGGTAGAGCGGGTCGTCCAATGATCGTAGGGTTGGTGGTTCGAATCCTGGCTCCTCCTGTCCAAATGTCGAAGTGTCCTTGGGCAAGACAAACACCCCAAATGACTCCCAATGATCAGGCTAGCACCTTGCATGGCACCTGCCACCATTGTTGTGTGAATGTGTGTGTGTGAATGGGTGAATAAGACACTATTGTAAAGCACTTTGGATAAAAGTGCTATATACAGTATCAGTCTAAAGTTTGGACACACTTTCTCACTCAATTGAGAGAATTGTGTGTTAGAGAGAAAGAGATAGACAGAGAGAAAGAGATAGACAGAGAGAAAGAGATAGACAGAGAGAAAGAGATAGACAGAGAGAAAGAGATAGAAAGAGCGATGTGGTGAAGAGAGAGTGTTTGGGGGGGGTCTGGCAGAGCATGACGGAAATGTCGCCAAAAATACTAGGCGCAACCCGGAGTGTGTGGGTGGGTACGTGTGTGTGTGTAGGGGTGGGGCACTCTAGAGTCACGGGAAAAGACGGTCTATTTCGGTCGGCTTCAAAGGAGCTTGGTGGTCGGGTGGGGGTTGCTGGCTCGGTCGGTCCGGTTCGCCCAGGGTTCACGTTGAGTCATCAGAGGGGGGGGGCATCCAGTCTCCAGACCCCCCCCTGAATCATCCAGGTATAGAAAGAAAGTGACTCTGCTGGTGCTCATGCTCTGGGTCGGCCTGGTGTACAGTAGGTCAGGTCAGAGCCAGTGCAGTGTGGGTAAGCTAACCAGTATGTCAAATATGAATAAACATACGTTCATCTGACTGAGATTTCTGGTGCTCCGTTGACATTACCCATTTTGACTGAGTTTATTGTACTTTTTGTTCTGAAACACATATCAAATTAGTTTACTGAACTTGCTAGTCATCTGTGTTCCTGCAAAAAGTCTTCTCACAAAAATAAGTTCTTTACTTAATTTTCCTAAGGCAACAGGTTTCCTCAGTTGAAAAAAAAGTCATCTTACGGAGATATCACTTTTTAATAATTTAGCAGACGCTTTCAACCAAAGAGACTTATAATTATGAGCTAGAATTGGGGTGAAGTGCTTTGCTCGAGGGCACAGAGGTAGGCAGTGCCTACGAGACCTGCCCGGTCTCGAACCGGCAACCTCTCCGGCACTCTAACTGCTGGGCCAAAGCCCAAAAAAACAGCTCCTCCCTCCTCACATGGGCATAGTGCATATCCATAGTGCACAGACTACAATGCATCTTACAAAGCCAATCACAGGTAGTCTACAGTGCATACATACTGTAGCCAATCACAGGTAGTCTACAGTGCATCTTACATGTACATACTGTAGCCAATCACTGTAAGAGGTGTTGCATGACTTAATAAAAGTGAGGAAACTTGTTGCGGCAGGAAAGTTAAGTAAAGAACTTATTTGTGACGAGAAGAATTTTCGTAGGAACACAGATAACTAAGTCCAGTAAACTCATTTGAAATGCGTTTTAGAACAAAAAGTAGAACAAACTCAGTCAAAATGGGTAATGTCAACAGAGCACCAGAAGTCAGATGAACGTATGTTTCACAGGGCATCATATCTGACAGCGTTATATCACTGTTACAACTAATCATTAGCATTTGATATCTGGACACAGCAGATTGTGAGTCAGCCAGAGTAACAGACTCAGCTCGTCACCTGTCGCTACAACCTCCAAGCCCCCGTGGTGTGTGACCTGTGCTTGAGTGAGTGTGTGTGTGTGTGTGTCCTGATCCTAAACACACCATGCTAAAAGCATGACCATCAACATGTGACAGCCTTGGGCCGGAGCAGAGGAATTAGCTGGAGCGGGCGCTGTAAGACTACCCCCTGTGACGAGCGGTATTCTCAGACAGCCATTCTTGGACAGCCATTCAGGGACTTTTATTTTGGAAGAGGGCCATTGTGTCAGCGCTCCTTGGCAGTAGATAGGGAGTGTTGAGTGTCAGTTATAGTTTTCCCTCGAACCCCAGCATGGCCCATCTGCTCTAGAACCCCAGCATGGCCCGTCTGCTCTAGAACCCCAGCATGGCCCGGTCGCCCCTGGAATTTGCCCCCTGCATTTCTCCCATCCAAGCCGTCCTCCTCCAGGGGCAGCCAGGAGCAGTGGGCAGCCATCGTTCATGGAGCCCAGGGATCAGTTTATTGGTCATGGTAGTTTTTACACATATAGTTTGAGTGTTTATCAAATCCCTCTTGTTTTGATCTTTTATTACTTGTCTTTACTGTTAGTATTACTTTATTGTGCAGGGATTTTGCATTATTTTATAAAAATGTAATTTTGACTCTGTAATCTCTCCTGAGTGACATCCCACCTTCATATCATCTTCGTGTCTCCTCTCCTCTCCTCCTATCCTCTTCTCCTCTCTCTCCTCCTCTCCTCTTTCTCCTCTCCTCCTATCCTCTTCTCCTCTCTCACCTCCTCTCCTCTCCTCCTATCCTCTCCTCCTCTCCTCTCTCTCCTCTCCTCCTATCCTCTCCTCCTATCCTCTTCTCCTCTCTCTCCTCCTCTCCTCTCCTCTCTCTCCTCTCATCCTCTCCTCCTATCGTCTCCTCAGATCATAGAGCAGGATTACAACGCCACATGGGTCCACCGCTACGGCGAGGACATCCCCCCCGGGACGCTGACGTCCCTCTGGTCCCTGTCGGTGGCCATCTTCTCCATAGGAGGCATGTTCTCCTCCTCCTGCGTGGGCTTCATCTCAGAGTGGCTGGGCAGGTACTGACACTCTCACACACACACACACACACACACACACACACACACACACACACACACACACACACACACACATATACACACTCACACACACACACACACACACACACACACACACACACACACACACACACACACACACACACACCTTATGCAGATGCACCCATCCAGGTACAGAGTCAGCTGTGTGTGCAGGATGTAGCTGTTTAACGGACTCATCCCAGCTGGTCTTCCTCCACACCCACAATGCTTAGTTTCCCCACAGAGTTCCTCGCTTGAGCTGGACCTTCACCCTCATTAAACCATCTCATTCAGAACCCTGACCACTGAGCTGGACCTTCACCCCCATTAAACCATCTCATTCAGAACCCTGACCACTGAGCTGGACCTTCACCCTCATTAAACCATCTCATTCAGAACCCTGACCACTGAGCTGGACCTTCACCCCCATTAAACCATCTCATTCAGAACCCTGACCACTGAGCTGGACCTTCACCCTCATTAAACCATCTCATTCAGAACCCTGACCACTGAGCTGGACCTTCACCCCCATTAAACCATCTCATTCAGAACCCTGACCACTGAGCTGGACCTTCACCCTCATTAAACCATCTCATTCAGAACCCTGACCACTGAGCTGGACCTTCACCCCCATTAAACCATCTCATTCAGAACCCTGACCACTGAGCTGGACCTTCACCCTCATTAAACCATCTCATTCAGAACCCTGACCACTGAGCTGGACCTTCACCCTCATTAAACCATCTCATTCAGAACCCTGACCGCTGCTGTTACCAGCCTCAATATTCCAGACTGAAATATTACGTTGAATCGCTGTGCTCCGCATACTACATAATGGAGTCTGTGCCAAGCTGGTGATCTGAGGACGCATCGACAGATCAAAATTGAAAGAGTGACAGGTCATAGGAGCAAATGAGAGACGCTAGGCCAGGATAGATGGGCGGGGCCAGGTTGGGTGGGAACGCCTGATTGCGAAAGTCGTTACTGATTGGTGTCGCAGGGATTCCAGTGCTACCAGTGAATTGCCAGGATTTGAGCACCAGATTTTTTGCATGAAATGTCCCAGACCCATAGAGAGATCTGCAGCATGCAGTAACGTAGTTAACGTACAGTAGCTCACGTAGTGTATCAGCGAAAGAACTCTCATGGGTCTGGCGCTGAGACTACAGCCGCTATATCTGAACCAGCCCCCTGGTAATGGAACAGGGTCTAACTTTCCCCTGGCAGGTCCAACATGGATCATTTCCATTCAGTCAGCCAGTAACAGAAGCTCCGCTCTGGAGTCATGAGTCAAACCCGTTTCCCGCTGTCACTTGTAACCACAGCAAGGGCGTGACCTGTCACCCCAGCTACGACACAGACTGGGCCTCGACCCAGAGACCCGGCACATTGAAACAGGATCCCAGAGGAGATAGGCAGACTGGGGGAAGGGAGGTGTAGGAGGAGGGTGTGTGTGAGTGACTGTGTGTGTGCGTGTGTGTGTGTGTGTGTGTGCGTGTGTGTGTGTGTGTGTGTGTGTGTGTGTGTGTGTGTGAGTGAGTGTATATGTCTGTGCGTGTGAGTGTCTGTGTGCAGTGCATTTATGTGTGTGAGTGAATGTGTGTCTCCTTGACCTCTGACCCCGCTTCCTCGAGCACAGCCGTGACTTTGGCCCCCTGACGCGACGCTCTGGGGACGCTCTGCGCTCAGTCCTGCTCTGGTCTGGTTCTGTCTGCCGGCAGCGTCCGTGTTCCCTGACTGCACGCCGTGACCGCGTCATATGGAGGTCGTCTCTCCCGTTTCACTCGACTCGCATGCATTTATTTGTGCGTGTTGCACAGGAAGAAGAATCCGTTCTGGGCTGGTAAAGGTTAAAGGGCAGGGTCAGTCTCGGGGTCCTGGTGACCTGTGACCTGTGAGCCCATAGTCTCTGGGGGGGGGGCAGAGAGGGTAGGACAGAGATGTTTTCTCACGATAGGATTTAATTTTCAGGTAAACTAAAAAAATCAGAAAATTCACGAGAAATCATCCGTCGAGATTTGAGCTGATGAAACCGAACCACGACTCGTTGACGTGCTGGTCGTTGGGGCGCACCGGGCGCTGGTTTCATTAGCGTTTGGTTGTGA